>NC_088226.1:19979427-20185443 GCF_036934945.1 Oncorhynchus masou masou | reverse complement strand
GGCACTGTACGTCCGAATTTGAATAGTATATGTGAAACACTCCAGAAAGGTGTAGCCAAGTGGCCTACCACTAAAGTACACATCTTAGGGCGAGAATGCCAATATGGTCAGGTTTCTGTCTCTGTATTTGTTACTTCAAGAAGGAAGCTGAAAAATGTCACTGTCAGAGCCATGCTTTGACCTCTAACCTCCACCTTGTCCCCAGCAGCTGAGGTGGAGGAGTCGCAGGAGAGCAGTATGACCGATGCAGATGACACACAGCTCCACACTGCCGAGAGCGATGAGGTCCTGTAACTCACCTGACCCTACCCCCTCCACCCCGACCCCTCTTTTGGACTTAAAAACCATGCCAACCTGGAGCCAACCGCTGGACTCCAGTATTAAAGAGGAAGAGGAAAAAAAGGAAAACAAACTGCTGCTAATACAGTACCTCCGATTTATTTTCATCATCTGCTATTTCTTGGTTTCGTTTTCTTCGACCCCTACACACACCACTACCACCACCATCCTCGTCCTTCTCCTGTCATGCCTTAGTCCTCACTGGCTTATCATTCTCGTCGGCTCCCATGCAGCCATGTGTGGACGTTTTTTTTTTATTTTCTGGTTTGTTTTTCCTAGAATACCTCATCAGCACCACATCGCCCCATCAGTGCTGATTTTGAATGTCCTGTCCCTCATCATTGAAAGACATCACTTTCGCTTCTTTTAGGTTTGGAGCGCTGCGCTCATGCCCACGGAAGAAAAATAAACAACAAACATTCATGGAAGATCCTGTCTTAATGTTTAGGTTTTTTTTATGTTCTTTTTATCAGCTTTACTCTGAATAAACACTTGTGTTATAGCCTGTAACTCTTTGGTTCCTCTCTCCTGATTGGTCTGTGATTAAATGTATGGGAGAGAAATGAGGACAAGCACATTTCTCGCCTTTTCTGTGGGGCGTTGGGATGTCCAAGGTGTTCCAACCATGGTTACGGCCCGGCAAGTTTCAGCTAAAGCAGACAGATAATATCTCCTACTTGAGATCTAGCAATGACAGATGTCTCGATCACAGATGAATAAATAAAAGTGACATTTAACCATATTTGTTTTAGAAGTGCCTCTTATTGACAACGATATGAGAAGCCAGTGGTTCATCAACCTGTCAACAAGATTTGATGTGCAGTTCTTTTGAGGTGATTCATCATGAAATACTTCTAGAAACAAATGTGCTAAAATATGATCCACAGGTTTAGCCTGAGTGTTGGTCTGTTTGAACTATCATGCTAACTACTTGTCATTTGCCGTACCAAACATTTGGCTTGACAATTACATTAATGGAGTTTGAAAGACCACAAACTGATCTGGCACAAGGCTACCACGGGTTGGTCCTCACTGACCACATTAATACAAGGTATGATGACGGGGATTAAATGCCCAGTTTCAATATTTGGATGCATCTGGTCTAGAATTAATCAACCAAACATCCAAGTGTGTGTTTGGGGAATTCCGCATTGATTCTATGTGTATGTATACAATGTTTCTTGATGTGCTTCTTAACGTACAGTTGGGAAAGGCAATCTCAGTGCCACATTCAGAAATATTGCCCCATATCAAGGAGTTGAAATGCCTTTCCTAAAGTTTTGGTCCTTTTTTTCTAAGGCAAACAACTTAATTTGTCCTCAGCACAGCCAGGATAAAATACATGTTCTCATTTTGCAAGTGCTTTGGGGTATTAATTTAAAATGTGCTCTGTATTTGGGGTTAATGTCTGTTCATGTATATATGTGCTATTCATTTTAAGGATATTTGAGATTATAGAATAAACTACTTTAAACATGTCCTCTATTTGACTGCCTTGTACTCCCCCAAAATGTGATGTCAATAAATGTAACACTTGTTGGCTGCGTCTGCCGACAAACACCCGATAAGACAGTAAATGTAAGACTTGTTGGCTGTGTTTGCCTTTACAAACACTTGATAAGACAATGTATCTTAGTAGATGCTGATCAGAGTAAATTGGACAATGATTGGGGAACTGAACAACATTTTTTAGCCTAGTTTAAATTAAGTATGGATTTATATCACAGTCTCAATTAATTGCATTGAGAACACTGATTAGTTCATGATTTCTAAGTGGGGGGGAAACCAGTATTGTTTCAGGACAGGAGATGAATATAACTCAGTGGTTCTGACAGCAGTGGGAAGATATTTTCACAATTGAGGACCTGGATCAGAGAAGAACTGGGATGAGCATCTGCTGTATCCTTGCCCTCACTGGCATACAAGGACATTGCATCTGCTGTACCCTTGCCCTCACTGGCATACCAGGACATTGCATCTGACGTATCCTTGCCCTCACTTCCATAGCAGGACATTGCATCTGATGCAAGCAGGAACTTGGAGCCAGTATATGGAGGTTAGGAAGGTTATTTTAAGGTTAGTCTTATCATGTAGAAGGACAGAAAGACCACTGCAAGTGGGGCATGACATTAACTGACAATACACCAAGTCGGTTTCAGGTCCTCAACAACTGAGCCACTCCACTTACAACCACCTAGGCTAGCACCATTATCTCTGTATAATACAACTTTAGACCAGCAATGTAATATTACACACTACAGCAGCCTGAAGAAAATCCCCTTCAAATGACAGTGATCCAATTGTTGTGACCCAGCATCAGCTTGTCAACACATCTAACACCGTATTAGGTTGCTGAAAAAGCAAATGAACAGCTTCGACTGTTCACAGTGGCTATTACTAGGTACAAATTATGCTCCGTTTAGCCAATTAAGGGTTGAAATGTGGATACTAAATACAAAGTAATTTGTGGCAAATGATTTGGTGGAGACCGGGATAATTTGGTGAAATTGACGTTGAAGAGTAATTGGCTAACTATTTAGTTTAACCAAATTATTTTATTTTAAAGTATTGCACTGTTATTGAGCTTGTATATTAATGACAACAACTGGTAAACTTCCATATTATTTACTTTCAACCGAACACCCATCCGTGCAGACTAGAAGATATAAACCAATCGCCATCGCTGCATAACCAAGTTGACGAATCACAGTGCTAGGCAGGCGGGTAATTCCGGTTCATGACTGGTTGACTTGTGCAGGTAAGTGAACATGAATTCTTCACTCTGTCATGTTAAAACTGAGTTTATCTCACGTAATTTTACAAAACGGATTATGTTAGAAGATAAAATGAATAGATATGGGATTTAAGTGTTTTATTTTATATGTTATTGATTTATTTGATGATCAAATTTGAAATGCTAAGGTAAAACTGCTAACGTTACTGTGGGGTTGCAGTCAACAGGCCAAATAGTGTATATAACGTTAGCTTGCTATCGTTCTTCGGGTGTCGTACAGTAGGCACACACACTTGCAAAATTATATACACTATATAGTAAATAATAATTGTGATAAAACTGATATTTACAGTAGAATTTTGCACAGTAAGTCACAGTGCATGATATTGTGTATGTTTAGCTACGTTTATAAGTTAGTAATAGATTTTAGCGCAGGGATTGCTAGCAAGCTATGCTAGATGCGCCAGCTAGCTAACTTACTTAGACAAGGGCCGTGGAGTTCGCTAGCTATTAGCTAGCCAACATATTTGATTATGGGCTACAGCCCGTTTCCACAAAATCAGTCAAGCGAAAAGAGTATTGAGTCTCAAATGAATACACTTTTTTATTCTTAATTTAGAAGACTGTGGAAGATTATGTCCTAGTCTAGTGTTACTGTAGCTGCACGTACATATTCACCAACATTCAACAAGATAACTTGCAGAATAATTTTTGAATATGGCACGATGCCAGGTCATTCTATAAATATAATATGATTGTCATACAAACTCAGAACAACAAAAATCAATCACATAATGTTCTGTACAAATAGTGTTTTTCGACATTCTTTGTAGTGGCCATGCCAAGTAGGCCTATGTCAGTCATGATTTATAGATTATTATATATTATTGATTTATAATGCAGTTTCTTTGTATGTACAGGTACCTTGGACAAAGAAGTGGAGGAATTACCTTGTGGAAGTAACAGTGCATTCGAAAGGTATTCAGACCCCTTCACTTTTTTCACCTTTTGTTACGTTACAGCCCTGTTATAAAATGTATTAAATAATCCCCCCTTCAAAAAATAAATAATAATCTATCTACACACAATAATGATGAAGTGAAAACAGGTTTTTAGAAATGTTTTCAAATGTATTAAAAAAAATAATAGGGTTTCTAAAAACCTTTTGCTTTGTCATTATGGATTATTGTGTGTAGATTGATGAGGGTGAAAAACCTATTTAATCCATTTTAGAATAAGGCTGTCACGCAACAAAATGTGGAAAAAGTGCAGGAATCTGAATACTTTCTGAATGAAGTGTACCTGGAAGACACAGTGGATATTTTTACCCTAAGGATGGATTTGGTTGGAGGTGAGCTTTGCTATTGCAAGGTATGTATACACAACACATGTGTTGCATGATACAGTATTGAACATGTGTCATCATCATGCATAGAGTTATTACATGCACAGTGCTTGGTTTTAATAATTTTGGACAGATTGCCAAAGTGCATTGTTCCTTAAATGACTATGGTTGACATTTAACTATAATTTGAAATGATGTATCACTACAATATTGTGTCACTGTCTGGCATTGCAACCTAAAGACTGTTACAGAAATACTGTGCGGGAGTCATATGCTGACACAAGTGGAGGAGTGGTTTATCCAATATAGGGGGCGTTAACTCTACTATATACCACTAGATGGCGGAATAGTACATTAGTAGAGTGGACAGTTGCAGAATACAGAACAGGTGGAATATCAAAGGCGGGGATCATAAGGCAGGGGATATGACATCCATATAGATGTTTATTCTCATCTGAAACTGTAAGTAGTTTTATGTTTGCCTAATGAAAGGAACTGGATTTGTAAGTAATATAGTGAAGGATTGCAATTAGATTACCCTAGAGGTTACAGGACCATCCTTTGCCTATATAGAGCTCGCCAGCTTGAAGTCCAAAAAAACATAAATGAGTAACCTCCGGTTCATTCAGCCATTCCTATTTGGAAAGAACAAAGTTTTGGGATAAACGCTGAAAATAAGGTCTGAGGTTAACACAGGCTTAGAAGATCTTATAAGATTTGTTCTATGAGATAATACCAGTCAGTTAACATGACCTTTATGAATTAGGAAGCGTTTCGTGTTTAAAAAAAAAAAGCCTCAAAATTCACAAAAAGTGACGTTAGCTGATAAAGATTCTCACAGAACAAAACGTATAAGATCTAAGCCTGTGTTAACCACATACCCCATTTCTGCATTTTATCAAAAACCCCTACAAAACTCATAGGCTTTGTCCAACGAACCATGGCAGAGTTAGTGCTTACAAAAAGACGCCATTACTATTGCTCTATTGGTTACAGTTACACGCATTGCCTATCTGTTACCTTCAGATCTGCACACAAAAATGGTACAGGGCCAGGGGAAGTGTTTTTTTTTTATATATATATTGGTTTTTGTTGAGAAGGCAGGGACACAGTTCAGGGGTGTATTCATTGTGTCTTGCAACAGAACGAAACGGACCTAACTTGTTTTTTTTTCTCATTTGGAGTTAACAATTTCTGTTGCAAAAGACAAAAGTTTTGCAACAGAATCGGCTGTGTTGCCCATCTGTGCCCTCTGTTGCATTGAAGAAATGGAAATAGTGTTGTGTTCTTTGGTTCCCCCTGGCCCTACATTAGAATTCTATGCAACACCCATATATTTCCTCTATGGGGGAATGGGACACACTCTTTTCACGACACTTAGATACAAAGTGATTTTTGTAGACACCATTTTCTCTAACTCTTTTCCTAACCTGCTACATTAATTATCCTAACCTGCTATGAAAAGGTAACTTCGGTATCGAATTGGTGTGAAAAGAGTGTTTCCCATTGGGGAATGCCATCATAATATTGCAGGGTAGTATCATAGATATTTATAACTAACCATGTGTCCTTGTCCTAGTTATGAACCCATAACCATTCGCTTTCTCCAATCCTTAAGAACCACGTTTTGATTTAGGGTTATAATGAAACTGGATCCATTCCGGCTCTTGCGTGACATGTAATAACTGCAAGTCACGATTTAATTGAGCCATGATGGAAGACACAGCAACCCAGTTTCAGTCATTTAGAAAATGGAACGCTCGACTTTGGCTCCCTCTAGCGGAGACAGGCTGAAGTTCCACTAGTGGCGAGTATGAGGAATGTCTCCCGCCGCGGCTTTGCTCTCGGGTTCTGTTTGTCAGACTTGAAATCCGAGGGAGAGGAGAGAGCCGCCATTTTCTGTGTGACGCTCTCCCTAAAACGGCAACAATAAAAACGGATTGCCGTGGAAAATACATAACAAATCGTCGATAAATGGCGTTGGGAAACAAGACCAATTCAACCGCATTTGAAATAAACTCGATTGAACAGTAATAATTGCAGAGGGAGAGAGAAGAGAGCAAGCTGACTCGGTTCCTCAAGTACTCGTTGTTTCGCCCATTTCGTGATTTCGGGAGTAACACGGGGTTACCCAATTTGGATCGCACGAGACGGATTTTGTGAAGAGGCATTCTCGAATTATTTGTTTTTCAACATATTTTCTTTCCTTGATGAAATTACTATCAAAGTGCGGGATTTGTTTCTAAAAATTTAACCGGATCGGCTCCTCGTCACGTGGTAGGTTCCTCCTTTTTCTTTGTTACTTTTAACTCCGTAGTAAAAAATAACTTTGAAATGTAGCAACATCATTTAGCCTTTAACTTGTTTGGTAACCTGCATGCCGGACATCTCGCATTTATAGTAATGCTCAACCATTATTTAGATTTTTTTAATGTTGCATAGCTGGGTCTACCTACCTTCCTTTCAAATCCAAGTTCTAGCTACAGACAGTATAGGTAACGTTAGGTTTGTTACTCTTACTGCATTCGCTGGAGCTGAACGATATACTGCCAAGGGTACACCATTATAGTAATCTTCAGCTAGCCAGTGAACATGAGCCATGCCATTCTTAAATTATGGGAGAGTGCGAGGGAAAATACAGTTGACCAGACATCGTAAAACATTGATATCAACATTTAACTGTAACGTTACCAGCTACAATTGTGTCAATGTCAAGCCTTATTCGCCGAAGCGCTTGGTTTGAGTATCCAAATTACCCCTAGTCAGTCCACTAACATGCTTGTATAAATGTATTTAGGCCGTTTTAAAAACGTAGTTTGCAAGCTTGCTGTATTTCACACGATCTAATGCATCTCTGCGCCACCGCATTCTAAACTTAATCGTGCATAATATACACACACCCGAGCAATTCTATCGAATGATCGCAATCGTGCGAGAGGGGAACCATTTTCGCAACCCTTAAACGTTAGCCTAGAAAATGCATTGTCGCATAGATCACATTATAATTTTGGATACATTTCCAATTGAGTAATTTATGGCGAGGTTTACGTAATGGCGCAACCACTGGCAGTTGCAGGCGCCACGTTTTCCACTAATTGTTTCAAAAAATAATTTCCTTTAGCAGAAACCAACCAAGCTAGTTTGCTAAATAATTGTAACATCTCAATTTAGCCTCAATTGTGACTTAGCGATATACACAAGGCCGCTAGAAAAAAAACAAGGAACAATATCATTGTATTCAATATCAACACATCAAGGTTTTGCCATGCCATGATCTCAACCGTCTCCTATGTGCTTGTATACTGTCTAACGTCAGTGCAGATATTGTCATTTTGTCCCATCCATTTATCAACCAGGAACCGTGTTCATGTGAATCCCTTTAATTGCACACTAACCTGCTCAACCCCTGGTTAGTGTGTTACACATCTGTAGGTTTCTGTTATATAATGTGTTAAGTTGCATATCCTTGCATCATATGTGATCTCAGCACTACAGTGCTGTCATTTTCTGATGTGTGAACTTCCTCCAAGATCTAATAATCTCACTAATGTTCATCTTGTGGGGAGGGGGAAGTTTATCTTCCTGGTTGTTTGCTGTCATTATGGGTGGGTACACTACAGTACACTCTTGGTGTAGCTGAGCAAGTGAGGCCTTGACTGTTGTGCTCTGCTGCTGTACTGGGGCCTCTGCAGTTTGCAAATCCATTGACTGAATTTAAAGAGAGATCAGGGTCTGGCTGACATGTGCTTTTTGGGTAATGGTTTCAGGGGGTTAAATACACATAAACAGGACTAGCCCTGACTGGAGCGTAGAGAGAGAAAAGCCTACTGATTGCACATTGGCCAGACAGGGTGACCTCCCCCACGACCCTGTCCCCATTGCAGCCCATGTGTTGGAGTCAGAGAGGTTTTATGAATAGAGGGTGATGAGCACCTCGCTTGCTGCTGCATTGGACCGATGGCACTGCTAGCTCAGGCCTGGCTCCATGTTATAGCCAATTTAATGGAGAGCTGTTCTCTCGGATTACACGGCCCCTCCCTAGCCTGTTTGATATGGTGTAGGACTGGGAGAATATGCTGCTTAAAGTGTGAGTGCTTTCACTGCCTGTTTTCACTCTTATTTGTTTTTATAAGCCACACAATTGACAAATACCCCCCCCCATTGACCTTTTAGGTCTGGGTGGAATCCTATCAGCTGTCTTCTAGACGTGTGTGTGTGGTATTGGAGCAACCGTAGGAGGAGGCTAACACAACAAGTATCTAGTTTATGAATTTGGAAGCCGTTGGTTGACTCAGGGGAGGGTACTCAATAACCTGAATGGAAAACAGCATTGATTCAAGCCACTTACTCAGCTTTTGTCCTTCCCAGAAATGATAACGGTTCCCCACTTTAATCAGTTTTCCAGGGCATTCCACTACAAGAAAATTGGCTCATTGTTGCAAATGTTAGATACTGCCAGTGCCAACCGAAAGTATGAAAATATTGTGGTTTGCTGGTTGCATTTTAAGCAGGAAATGTTGCGTTGCGTAACACCCTATTGTGGACAGAAATATTCCTATTGTAAGTTAATAAAACGGTATGTGTATACATTTTTGGCCTTGATTTAGGCTATCCTAGCTCCTAGCCACTTAGAGCATATAGCAATTTCCTCAGCCTATATTCTAGATCCTTCTGTCCTAATTTTGCATCTAACCAATCAATATAGAAGCAGAGTTACCAGGAAACAACCAAGAGAGGTATGGCTGGTTACTGCTGTAGGCTACAGACCATAATGTGCTTAAAGCAACATCTGTTTCTCCTGTTAGGCCAAAATGCAGGCCTATTTCTGATGATTATGCAAATCTATATGTACAGATCTACAGCGTGTTTTCATAGGTGCACTGGGTTTGGGATGTTATCCTGTCAGACGATTGACTTGGAGAGATGAAAGCAGAGCCTATTGGTATTACTGCTGTTATTACTTGGTATTGTTCAGATCTCCTCAGACGGGTCTGGCTTCTGAGCTGAAGATTTCAGCTCATGATGAATAATCTGTTCCAGTCAGGCACACTTGAAATCAGTCTGAGCAATCACAGCTTTATTCATACATCTAAATGATTTGCTCTTTTGGGTTTCTGTAGAAGCAGTTGTTTTCACGTGTGTTTTGGGTAGCAGGCATTGTACACCTTTCTTTGGCATATACTTGAGCTGCTGCTTATATGGAAACACTAGTCTCTTTCCTGGAATACTGACTGGAGAAAGAGCTGAAGGGTGACATTTGGCCCACTAAAACGCCGTCTTTGCTGGTTGTTTTTGATAGTTCAAGCCTAGTCTGCCCAGGCCAAGTACACTCCGATGCACGCACCCTCCAGTTTCATGCCCTCAAGCCAACATCCCCCTCCCTCCACCTCAATCCATCTCTTCCCCCATCTCAAACCAAGGGGCCGTGCCTCCCTCTGAACTTAACCTAGCTCAGAACACACCTGAAACAATCCCTTTGTTCAAACTCTCCTCCCAGAATGCTCCATTCCTGAAAATCTTTTACCAAATGTTTTATTTTTGTCCCTCTGCCTCACATAAGAGAAACATGGACCAGCCAGTCAGGTGGGAGAAGCAGGAAAAATATATGAGCCCCACTCAACAAGGCAGGAAAAAGGCAAACAATGTACATGACCTGAAGAGAAACCAGAGGTGAAAATTACTTGAAAATCCACAAATAAACATTGATTTTAAAAGGGGAGGGGGAAAAAGATGGGCGAAGAACAAGGGCAATGGGCTAATTTACCAGACTCCTGCCTGGACTTGTCATGGCCTAGTAGGATGTTAAAGGCCAAAGTGTTTCACCCCTCCAGACCCTAGAGGTCAGGACAGGTTTGAGAGGAAGCCTGACCATTGGTAGGCTCTGCAGGGAGTGGTTTGACTGACACACTGGCCCCCATTCACTCCTGTGCTGAAGCCACCAAACCAGTCTGGAAGTGGAACCATATGCATCATGTATCATTGGGTGAATTGGGGAGCACAGAAACACACCATAGGTTTGCTGGTTCCTCAGAGTTTTACTTCTCTCTAGCCTATTCAGACACTGGCTTTTGTTTTTGTGTGTTTTTAAAACCCTACAGTCAACTAATTGCCCCAGCTGGGAGTACCTGGGACAGCTGGCTGAAATCTCAACCTTTGAGATAAGAATTATTTTCAGACCCAATTGTTTTCCCCCGTTTTACTATGGTGTATTTAAGCTTTTTTTCCCTTCTCATGGAGGAACCTGAACGATTAAGAGACTTCAAAGGCAGAAACCACTGGCATAGTGTTTACAAAACCAGGTGCGCTGTACCGTGTATGAGGAGAGGAGTGGGTATACCCACGGGTTGAACCCGACCTATAGTCTAAAGTTCAGTGTGCTGTGGCCTGTGCTCCCTGATGGCCTAATGGCCCAATTAAAAGTGCAGAGGCGCACATGCTTCTCTACCCTCTGGGTCATTTCGTATGATTTCAATCACTTTTTGACTACACCCCTTTTGAATTGAATGAAAATGTATATAGGCCTAGGTATTTGCCCATGGTAAATATGGCCAAAAGATCATACCATGGTATGAAAAAAATTGGATGGTATGACAGTATTTTATATTTTTGAATAATACAAGTTCTAAATTTGCTTTCTGAGTATTGTGTGGCCCAAGGATAGTAACACATACGTTCAAAGTGATATTATTGTTTTATACTGTTCAATTAAACCAAACACTAATTTTATGCATTTCCTGCACTCATTTGAGATTGTTTCCACACTGCCACAGTGCTGCACAAACAATTTAGGCTTTATTTTTAACCCAATGTTACAATTGCGATTTGACTTGTGACTTAGAGAAAAACACTTGGGTGAACTGTTGGAATTGTGGAAATTCTAATTCTGTAGTTAGAATATAGTAGTGGGTACTTGGAATTAGAGGTCGGCCGATTATGCGTTTTCAACACCGATACGGATTATTGGAGGACCAAAAATAGCCGATACCGATTAATCGGACGATTTTTCGTGTGATTTTTGGCCATGCAGACTGAACGCTAGTGTCTCGATGTTGAGGAACAACAAATGTGCTCCTTGAGTGACAGAGGGCGGGGCTAGGCCTGTGTGGAAAGCAGCATTGAAAGAGAGCTGAAAGAGATTAGTGAAGTAGCGACGTTAACAATAAAAGTCAAAGTTACACATGGCGTATTGCATTTAACAAACCAAACATTCAAATACCATTTATAGAAGGTAAAGTAAAAACCCAAACCAGTCTGTGCATCAATAACGGTATATCGTAAAATACAGTATACTGCCCAGCCCAAGGCAGAAGTGGTCAGAAAGTACATTTTTGGACCCGAATGGTAAAACACTCTGGAGATATAGGTGCTCAAAGTTGACCCATTTTCCATACCCCAACCTACCATAAGACACCCATTGGTTGAGCGTAATTTAAGTGTTTTCATTAAAATTGCATAAAAAAAGTACATTTAACATCAATTCCCTAAAACGCGTAAACTCAGATTTGATTTAATTTTAGCATATTTGGTAGTTTAGACCCACCCTGTATTCAAGAGTATGCTGTGTTTTAACTGATGGTGGGCACGCCATTAACATCTCAGATGATGAATTGTTAGATACTACTGCGCTGTTGGGGCTAGGAAAACAAGCATTTTGCTACACCCACAATAATATGTGTATGTGACCAATAACATTTTATTTGATTTTAAAATAAGTTTGAGGCTACAACGTAAAAAAAAATGTTAGGGGGAAATCGCAGTTATGCTAATCGTCATTCAATGTAAAACAATTAACCATTCCTACCATTTGGCAAATATGGATGGAAAGTATTTTACCTACACACATACAGGCGTGTGTAGACACGCACACACAGAGTATGTGAGCAGAGCGAGGAGCTGAGCGTCTCCAATTTGACTGGAGCGTGGGGTGAGATTTGGCCTTCTCGCCCGCTCCAATTTCGCTCCATAGCACCCCATCCCAGCTTGCATTTGTCGTCTACTTGTGTGCTGCTCTAGCCCCTTGCTTTATCTGTCATGTTAGCTAAATATTTTCATAAATAAACTTATAAAACATGGGGGCTAAATCAAGGTGACTTATAAAGATGAGGGCCAAGAAAGGGAGTATCCAACTAAATAACTATTGTGGAATCTGAAACTGCATTTTTCCCAGAAGTATGAGTGTGCCCTTACCATGTGCCCTTACCATGTGCCCTTACCATGTGCCCTTACCATGTGCCCTTACCATGTGCCCTTACCATGTGCCCTTACCATGTGCCCTTACCATGTGCCCTTACCATGTGCCCTTACCATGTGCCCTTACCATGTGCCCTTACTATGTGCACTTACTATGTGCACATGCTATAACAAAGGAATGCGGTGGGTAGATAACGAAGTGTCATTGTAGCAAATTATTTCTAAACAAAAAAATCAGACCTATTAAAAGTTTCATTAATTTTTGTTATCTTTACAATAGGCCATAATAGATTTTGGCCCCATAGGCCTGGCATATTCCCACATTCAATGAGCTTTCTGTTTTGATTGGGTTATTGTGCCTAAAATCCTTTAGGCCTCATCATAATAGAAAAATAAAATCAACTACTCTGCATCTCTGCCCAACCTGGTAAGAGTGGCCAAAAGGGTGATTAGCATCCCCAGTGGCTCTAAGTGTAGAGGGTGTTCTCCACTGCTGGCCAGTTCTCCAGGCACCATCACATGAGCCTGACACCACAGACTGGCCAAACTTGTGTTTCAAAAGGGAATTTTTCCATTAATTTGTATTTAATTCTAAGTAAGTCACAGCCTATATGTGCAATTTATAGATTATAATGATTTAATACATCGCAATGTTTAAATGCTGAGAGCTTTATGTCCCTACCAGCCTGTTGTGTCACACTCGCAAATGCTTCACAGTGTATGTCTTTGTAGGCTATAACCTTGAAATAATTGAAATAATATAGCCAAAATAATTCATTTTCATTCCTTAGTTTTCCTGTCTGGGTCCTGACCTATTTACTGTTTTATATGCCGTTTTAATACAACATGAAGCCTAATTTAAATGATTTTCGCTTCTTACATTCACCTTTTCATGTTTATTCAAATACTTTTCATTCAAATCCATATGGTTTGGTTTCAATACTTAAAAACCAATTTGTAGATGTGTGCTGGTTAAATTGTGATTTTAATGAATGGAGTGGAGTTTTTTTTTTTTTTTCGTTAGCGCGGACCTTTTCTTTTAGCAGAGCTGTAGAAAAGGACATGAAGCGTTGCGCACCACTCCATGAGCTTCCAACAGCTGAACTACTCTCACATGCTCTGACACACACACACAAACACACACATCACACACAGGCCTATGCATGGACACACACACAGTCATTATGGGAACTTTGATCCGGACACATTAACTGCAGCATGTAGGAGAAATCCTTATCGCATTCAAGGACTGGGTTTAACGTGAGTTGGTGGATGGTTCCCACGGATGGCAGAGATAAAGGTTACGACCTTCAGCTGCAATACGAGTAGCTGGAGAGTGCTGGATTTACCTGGTACTGGACCAGGTGAGGGAGAACCATTTGATGCTTCTGTCAATAGGTAGAATATTGTTTTGTTGTAAAATAGATATATAAATAAATATTTCTTACCATTAGGCCCTATTTAGCATTTTGATTATGATTGGTAATGTATTCGACCAACATTAGACCTTTATGCTTAACCATCATCAATGGTAAATATAGTATATTGTGTTATGACAAAATTACTAGCCTGTTTTCCTAATTTAAACCTTTTTTAGCACAACCTCCATTCTTTCCTCTGTACTGGAAGTTGATCCATTTCAGGTTTTACTGGTGCTGCCTCTGCGATGGCTGCCTCCACCTAAGAAGAGCCACATTTTAATTACCTCTTTGCATTGTGTTCAGAGTAGGTCGACGGGTGTAGAATACGCATCATGACTTGGTGGGAGGTGCCTCATCCGAATAAGGTGATCGTGTGAAATACGCATCATTGTGGGGCATGTCCTAAACAAAGCCTGCGTTTGGTTGGACAGGGTGTCGCTGGGTGGGTGGTGCTTCTTATACGCCTGCAACTGGTTAGACTGGGAGGGTTGGTCTTAAAGGGATCTGTAACAGGAGTCTTGTTTCCAACGCTCGGCTCCGCACATCGCCATGCCTGGCGAGCAATATGGCCCAGGGTTGTCCATGAGAATATTGATTTCTTCGTAACAACGTGTGTTGTAGAGCCACTCTTGCTTGCCTGGTTGTGTAGGTGGAATAAATGTGTCAAATTCAATGGTTGTTTTTTTTTCAGTGTTAATGGGATGTGACGACCACAACAAAAATAAATGAGATGACGCAACCCCATGATCTAGTTTTGAAGGCTGGCCGTTGCAGTGTTTACTTTAAAAACATAATGTTTTTTAGGCTTTTGATTGCCTTCATCAAAACATCCAGCGTTGTTTTTCTTCAGGATCATTATTTAGGGACGAGACCGCTCTCTCGTTTAACTCCTGTAGGCTTCCGTTAATTATCTGCCCGAACAAGGCCCTATTGGAGCGAGGTCATCATATGATGGGAGACAGTTTCCATCTTTCCTCTTATTAGTTTATGCCCTCAGAATAACTGGAGGAGGCTGGAGAGTGGAGGACATGTTTGACAGCCTAACATGTGTTTTTGAGTCGAAATGACGGTCTTTGTCAGTTCATTGAGATGTGAGCTGTCCTCTTTCCCACCTTCTCTTCAGTCTGTGATTAAAAGTCTGATTGGTCCCCTGCAGGAGGCCTCTCTAAGGTCACGGCTGTGACAACTCTTTGTCCCCCCAGCATTTAATAGCTCAATTACTAAACTACACTACAAAAAAACTACTCAGCTTTTCAACATGGCTATTTCAAGACTTCCTGATATTGTTCAAAACTTTTTATGCTTATGAATGTCGTAGTAGGGCGTTAAGACAACAGATGTACTTTCATAACATATTTTATAACTAAATTACACCAATACAAAAATGGTATTGTGTGTGTGTGTGTGTGTGTGACCAGCTTTGATAGATCTTTAAGCTAGCCTTTATTGGCGCTTCCTGGATATGTGCCAGTACCTTTGACCATTATATCAGCTACATATCTGCACCCCCCCCGTTCTTGCATAGTTCTCTTCTGACGCATGTTATGAAATCTCCAAGCAAAAACATAAATGGATTGCAAGTTAGTATTAACCACTAGACCTATCTTTTTCAATAGACAATGCTGTCCATTGTTTTGAAATGTTTGATCTTTTTATCTGAAGCAGGCCATGGGAGGCCAAAACAATGGTTGCATCCCAAATGGTGCCCTATATTGTGCACTACTTTTGACCTGATCCCTGCGGGGACCTGCTTGTCACACAAGGTGGGATATATATTTAAGCAGTAAGGCCCGGGGGTTGTGGTATATCGCCAATATACCACGGCGAAGGGCTGTTCTTACACACTTTTTCAGTTCTGCCCACAAATTTTCTATAGGATTGAGGTCGGGGCTTTGTGTTGGCCACTCCAGTACCTTGACTTTGTTGTCCTCAAGCCATTTTGGATAACTTTGGAAGTATGCTTGGGGTCATTGTCCATTTGGAAGACCCATTTGCGACTAAGCTGTAACATCCTGAGCGGTATGACGGCTGCGTGGTTCCATGGTGTTTATACTTGTGTACTATTGTTTGTACATATGAACATGGTACCTTCAGGTGTTTGGGAGCAATTTCCAAGGATGAACCAGATTTTTGAGGTCTTGGCTGATTTCTTTAGATTTTTTTCCCATGATGTCAGAGGCACTGAGTTTGAAGGTAGGCCTTGAAATACATCCACAGGTACACCTCAAATGATATAAATTAGCTAATCAGAAGCTTCTAAAGCCATGACATAATTTTCGCTGTTTAAAGGCACACTAAGTTGACTGTATGTGAATTTCTGACCCACTGGAATTGTGATACAGTGAATTAGAAGTGAAATAAACTCTCTGTAAACAATTGTTGGAAAACTTACTTGTCATGCCCAAAGTGGATGTCCTAGCTGACTTGCCAAAACTAGTTTGTTAACAAGACATTTGTGGAGTGGTTGAAAAAACGAGTTTGAATGACTCCAACCTAAGTGCATGTAAATTTCCGACTTCAACTGTATATATTATAGGACACTTAGTTCTTTGGGTGATTAGCTACCAGCTATGAATCCAAACAACATAAACACTTTGAAAATGGCTACTGCAGCATTTATTTTGCTATACATGTGCTCATACTTCTATTTATATTCACAAATGTGAGTGATGTGCTTGCACTGTGGAGCCCTGACCACCCACCTACTTTGCTGGTGAAACAGACATCTTTCCCACCAATGTCAAAATCTACCCACATTTGGCAGGTGTTAGTTTTATGCCCTGTTTCTTGCACCCCTTTCATCCTTTCAATGTAAGCATGCTCGTCTACCAAATGTACACAGTGGCAATTCCACAGTAATGAGACTCCGCACAAGGACTACTGTATAATGTTACACTAAACATTCTACAAAACACATTTTACTGGATGAACTGTGCAGATGCAAAGTTTGAAAACTGAGGGAGATTTTACAGAAATTCTGTTATGTTACCACGATTTCCAAAAACTCTTAAATATCTGGTCTGAATTAAAATGTAACTTCTTCCGGCTGAAATCCCGTTAATGGGATCGATTTGACAACAGCCAGTGAAAGTGCAGAGCGCCATATTAAATCAACAGAAATCTCATAATTAAAATTCTTCGAACATACAAGTATTATACATAATTTTAAAGATCAACTTGTTGTTAATCCCACCACCGTGTCCAATTTCAAAAAGGCTTTACGATGAAAGCATACCATGCGATTATGTTAGGTCAGCGCCCAGTCACAAAAAAACACAGCCATTTTCCAGCCAAAGAGAGCAGTCACAAAAAGCAGAAATGGAGATAAAATTAATCACTCACCTTTGATCTTCATCAGATGGCACTCATAGGACTTCATGTTACACACTACATGTATGTTTTGTTCGATAAAATTCATATTTGTATCCAGAAATCTCAGTTTACATTGCCGTGTTATGTTCAGTAATGTTTTACCTCCAAAACATCCGGTGATTTTGCAGAGAGCCACATCAATTTGCAGGAATACTCATCATAAACTTCGATGAATGATACAAGTGTTATGCATAGAATTAAAGATATACTTCTCCTTAATGCAACAGCTATGTCAGATTTCAAAAAAGCTTTATGGCAAAAGCACACCATGCGATAATCTGAGTACAGCGCTCAGCCACTATACAGATACCCGCCATGTTGTGGAGTCAACAAAAGTCAGAAATAGCATTATAAATATTCACTTACCTTTGATCTTCATCGGAATGCACTCCCATGAATCCCAGTTCCACAATAAATGTTTGTTTTGTTAAAGTCCATCATTTGTTCAAATACCTCCTTTTTGTTTGCGCGTTTAGTCCAGTAATCCAAATGCACAAGGCGCGAGCACTAAGTCCAGATGAAAAGTCAGTTATATTACAGTTCGTAGAAACATGTCAAACAATGTATAGAATCAATCTTTAGGATGTTTTTATCATAAATCTTCAATAATGTTTCAACCGGACAATTCCTTTGTCTTTAGAAATGAAAAGGAACAGAGCTCGTGTTCAAGGTCGTGCGCGTGACTAAACTCAACGCTTTCTGCCATACCCCTGATTCAAACAGCTCTTATTCGCTCCCCTTTCACAATAGAAGCCTGAAACAATGTTCTGAAGACTGTTGACATCTAGTGGAAGCCTTAGTGTACATTTGGTCTGATTGCACTTCCTATCTTTGATAGGCAATGAGTTGAAAACCAACAAACCTCAGATTTCCTACTTCCTGGTTGAATTTATTTCTTGGGTTTTTTCCTGTCATATGACTTCTGTTGTACTCAAGACATCATTCAAACAGTTTTAGAAACTTCAGTGTTTTCTATCCAAATCTACTAATAATATGCTTATATTGGCTTCTGGGCCTGAGTAGCAGGCAGTTTACTCTGGGCACGCTTTTCATCCGACCTGTGGAAATAGCGCCTCCCAGCCATAAGAAGTTAAAGGCATCTGCAGAAAGAATGGGGTTTCTGCCATAACATGATAAATCTGTTTTGGTTATTCAACGACAGTAAATGAAGTGGATTTACACCCGGTTACAGAATTCTGTCATGGATCCCTAATCTGTACTACACAGAAATGGATATAAATGTCATTCTCTTCATGGTGATGTATCCTAAATGGGTACTAGGCCTACTCAAAGGTATAATTATGTAATACCCTCCTTTGAATATTTGGTTATTATTCTACACATTGTAATGATATCCGCCCCCAAAGAAGACCAAATTGGGTTGGACTGGACCAAATCTGAACCAATCATAGACGTCCAAACTTGTGAAACATAGACATCAAAGTACAGTACATCACAGAACAGAGTATAGTACAATAAGGTAAATGATACTGCACCGTAAAGTACTGAACTATACAAAAATATATATATACCGTTGAAGTCGGAAGTTTACATACACTTTCTTGTTCACAAACTATAGGTTTGGCATGTCGGTTGGGACATCTACTTTCCACGACACAAGCCATTTTTCCAACAATTGTTTACAGGCCAATTATTTCACTTGTAATTCACTGTGTCACGTTTCCAGTGAGTCAGAAGTTGACGTACACTAACATGCTGACCAGACCAGACACGTTGCGTGCGTCGCAAAATAAATGTAGAAATCCATGTTATTCAATTATTGCACCCACACTGCTCGCGCGCACCAACAAGCTTCTGCAACGCCAAGGGCTAAAATAGAACTCCTTTCTATTTCTGATGCAGATCGTGCTGAAAGTCCTGCCTCTCCCATCTCCTCATTGGTTTATAGAAGCCGGTATCAAAGTGCCAGCTCCTCATTGGTTATACCCACGTGGGTGATTGAAAGACAAATTTAAATGTATTTGGCTAATGTGTATGTAAACCTCCGACTTCAACTGTATATGTATCTTGTGCGGTGCTCTTCACACTTGTAAACATAAACGTCTATGGTTGTTTCAGATTTGGACGGCACATCCAATCATGGATCTCTATGGATGGGCCAAATCAAGGCCGGACCGCAACAAAAAATAAATATCTACGTACGTTGAAATTAAACCTATCCAGACCGTTCCAAGAACGTCTTCTGTGGACGTTGAAAGCAAGGCAGCAATTTCAACTACTTTTCAACTTCCCTTGACATCCGGTGTTGGTCGGTGCTCAGATGCGGATTACAGTAAATGGGAAGTGTGGCGTGTGTGTGAGAGGGACACCAAGGAGGGCCTACAGCAGCACCTAGACCTTCTATCACACCTGGGTCCTGACAGTAAGACAACAATGATTGTTTCAAAAAAGATCCAGTTGCCAGGACCACAAATATACATTCCATCAAGACAACGTTGCGCCTGAGCACTCAAACTACACCTATCTAGGCCTAAACATCAGCACCACAGATAACTTCCACAAAGCTGTGAACAATTTGCGAAAGAATGGGCGAAGGGCCATCAGAAGGAACATAAAATACAACATCCCAATTAGAACCTATCTAAAAAATACTTTAATTAGTTATAGAACCCATTGCCCTTCATGGTTGTGAGGTCTGGGGTCCGCTCACCAACCAAGAATTTACAAAATGGGACAAACACCAAATTGACTCTGCATGCAGAGTTCTGCAAAAACATCCTCGGTGTACAACGTTAAACGGAAAATAATGCATGCAGAGCAGAAGTAGGCCAATACCAGCCAATTATCAAAATCCAGAAAAGAGTAGAACTTCTACAACAACCTAAAAGGAAGCCATTCCCAAGCCTTCCATAACAAAGCCATCATCTTCGGCGAGATGAACCCAGAGTAGAGTCCCTTAAGCAAGCTGGTCCTGGGGCTCTGTTCACAAACAGAACCCACAGGGCTCCATTTCAGCCACAGCAACACAATTAGACCCAACCAAATCACGAGAAAACAAAAAGGTCATTACTTGACACATTGGAAAGAATTTACCAAAAAACAGAGCAAACTATTATGCTCTTTGGCACTAAAAAGAGAGTATACAATGGCAGAATACCTGACCACTCTGACCCAAAAATGATGGAAAGAGGCACAAATTTCCCTCGGATTACAGAATTTGAAAACCAATCCAATTTTCATTAACTCCCATATATTTTGGGTGAAATACCGCAGTGTGCCATCACAGCAGAAATATTTATCACCTGTTGCTACAAGAAAAGGGCAACCAGTGAAGAACAAACGCCATTGTAAATACAATCATTTATTTATTTTATTTTTACATGAACAATTTGCACATTGTTATAACACTGTACATAGCCATATGACATTTGAAATGTCTCTGTTCCTTTGAAACTTTTGAGTTTACATTTTTAATTGTTTCGTTCACTTTTGTTTATTATGTTTGAGAGACCGAGAGAGCTTTGACCACAAACCAACAATGATGGTTGAGTTGAATGTAATAATATGCCAATGGAAGGGAAGACTGGTTTGACTATGATTTCCCATTGTAGCCAATTCAATTGCAGTAATTCCTTTACTGATTTTAAGGAAATTCTGTTATCAATTTGGTTAATTTCAAGTTTTAATCACTTAATAATTAAGAAACCAAATAGATATGGTTTCTACCTTTACTTATTACTTCCGTGAACGTTAATTATCCTCCCTAATGAGCGAGATAAATTAGAAAATATCTTAAAGATATGTGGGTTTTTGTTAACGGAGTTAAGGCACATGCCAATGTTTCTTAAACTAAATGTAAGTGTTGATATTAGTTGGCAGGGGTCTTTACTAATTCATTATTGTGTTTTTTATATATTTCAAATTTCTTAGATTTTTCCATCTTGTCAAATCCATCTTGTCAGTTGTCAAATATAGACTCTTAGTTTTCATTTGGAACCAGATTTGACATGAACTTCACATGCTGGTGCTCATGGGTGCTTTTACATGGAAATGACCAGAGGTTAAAAACAGACTATACTGTATGCAAAGGAAGTAGCCTAAATCACGTGTAAATGTTGTGCTGTGAATGTTTAATAATTTCTCTCTCTCTCTCTCTCCTTGTCTCTGACATCACCTTGTGAATAAACATGCTGGAGGTGTCTTGAATGAGTGGTGTGTGACTGCTCTGTTCCTCCTCCCTATCCCTGATCTACGTCTGAACTGGAACCGAACCCTAAGTCCCTATAGGCCGTAGTGTATTAGTTTTGACCCTGGTTTCATCAAACATCCTCCAGAATGTTCTCTGTAGTCTAGTTGGTGCCTGGTGTAGAGTGAGGTATTGCTGAGTCATTCCCACAGTCTGATCTCACTTTCTGACACAACAGCCCAAGGGAGGTCACCTTACATTCCAAACCCTCACTGGATCTTTACTCTGCTGGGTTATTATGAGTGTGACGCTGAGCGACAGCCCAAGTTGTTTCAGCCTACTCGTGTGTGTGTGTGTGTGTGTGTGTGTGTGCGTGTGCATATATCTGTGAGCACATGCGCGTGTCAAGTTTGGTCAACATACAATTATTTCCCCCCTCGAATGGGAAAACAGTGTTCTCTTTCTTGATTCCATTCAAACTGTAACATCGTTTGAAGAGTGTAGGACGGGACTTACCCAGACAGCATAACTCCCTCATATCTGTCCCTCCCTGCTGCCTCTCAAAGGCTTAAGTTGATTAAATGTTTTTCTATGTAGAGACACTTGGGAAAGCACCCATTAAGAAACCCTGGGCTAACAGTAGCTGATACAAGAGGTAACTGGCAGCTCTGGTAGACTACACACCAAGCTGTTCTTGTCACACAGACAGTTTTGGGCTATTAGATGAATCTTGTTTGTCCTTCTATGTAACTCGGGCCATATTTGTATAATAATTTTACTAAGTACATTCAATTTATGAAACCCTACTTGAATCAAGCTGTCATTCACACCCCTGTCCATTCACCAGGGAATTGTGAACACATACATTTGAGCATGGAGGGGTTGTACCGTAGCCTACTTGTTTTATGCTGAAGTCCAGAGAATGGCGAAAGGATTATTTGATTGAGGTTTGGTGAACTGAGTTTGAACCTGGCTGCTGTATTAGTAATGTGCTTCTAGCAGGCGCCTGGGTTAGCTCTTCTCTTCCACATAGCTTCTGCTTTAGGCAGGCAGGCTATTGTGCGTCCCAAACGGTACCCTACTCCCTATACAGTGCACAGCTTTTGACCAGGGCCCAGTAGGGAATAGGGTGCCAGTCGGTGCATATCATGCGTGGCACTGTCAATTTCTCTGCTTGAGTTTGTGTATCTGGATATATTCTGAAGGAACCAAATACCAGTTTGACAAAAAAGGCTACACTCTACAGAGCAAGGACCTGGCTAGCGATGTGACAAATTGAACTGTGCAGGAGCTCCACAAAATTATAATTAAAAAATAATATTCCACACCAATTCACAATGCAGAATAATGGTCCTATTAAGTATGTACAGTGCTTGACTTGGGCAGGAGCTCACCGGAGCGGAGTACCGGCAGCTCACATTTTCTACTGCTTGAGCTCCTGCACCTCTTATAGAATATTAGCTCAAAAGTATTGTGGGGCTCCTGCACAAAAATATGAACAGTACCGGCATCTATTCCAGTCCAAGTCGAGCAGTGCATATGTGTGACCGCTAGGGTCAGGCAATGAAGTTACATATCTACCACAGTTTTTATACATGCATACTATACATACCCTTGATAGGGCATCAGATACATCATGTTTGTTTGTAAGGGTGCACTACAGCATTTTACTTGTCTGAAGTAATGCTTTTTCTGAAGCGGGATTAATGTCTATCGCTAGACAACCAGAACTGTCAATCAAATCTTGAGCTGCCTGTGCACAGACCACTCTTTCCTGAAAACAAACAATATCATTTGGGGCGGCAGGGTAGCCTAGTGGTTAGAGCATTGGACTAGTAACCGAAAGGTTGCAAGTTTGAATCCCCGAGCTGACATGGTACAAATCTGTCGTTCTGCCCCTGAACAGGCAGTTAACCCACTGTTCCTAGGCCGTCATTGAAAACAAGAATTTGTTCTTAACTGACTTGCCGAGTAAAATAAAGTTAAAATAAAAAATAAAATAAAATAAAAAAATCAAACATTTACATGAAGCTTTTTTCATTGTTAAAATAAGCCTCAAAATTAATACTTAAGTGTTTGAAAAGAAACCGTCGGTTCGGATATTTGATTAACCTTGCCCATCCCTAGAGTAGTGTGTGTTGGATAGTCATGCGTGTATTTGGTATTATATTAGGATCCCCATTAGCTGTTGCAAAAGCTACTCTTCCTGGGGTCCACATGAAACATAATACAGAATGACATAATACAGAACATCATTAGACAAGAACAGTTCAAGGACAGAACTACATACATTTAATTAACAATCTATCATTTTCTTCACCTTTTAAATAGGCTTATGTCTGCCCTGGCCTTGCAAGGTGCTGCTATGTCATTGTCTCAGTTGATAGTTGACACAGCTGCACGGTTCTAGTGTCTAGTTTGACATGACTCAATCCCAAGCTAAAGTAACACTGCTCGGAGACTGTGTGTGTGGGTTGACTCATAACCCGCAGTCCCCATGGTTAAATCCGCAAGTCGGTCGGGTTTAGGGTCATAAAATGTTGTGTAGAGGAAGGGCAGGTGGATGGCGGGCGGGTTGAATAAAGAGAAAACGATACCCGGACAAAGTCCATCAATTTATAATTATTCTGCTATTTATACGCTACATTGAAGATGCGGAATGGAGAGTTGAAAGTAAGGGTGGGGGGGAAATAAAGTCTGGGAACGATTTGGTTATGTGTGGTGATTGAGAGGCACTATACAAATTCGACAGTCACAAGACGGTGACTTCAAATAGGCCTATGGCAAGTCAAGGGAACTGTAGCCTACTGTTCAGATGGGTTAAATGGAAACTGAAATCTGGACACTGACTAGGTCTACAACCTCACATAGCTTTAATATTAATTCCTGCAGAGTAAGGCATTTCTTGCTGTAAAAGAATGCACCAAATGCAGGCTACTTTTTGACTGGGGAACAGGAGTGGAGAAATATGATTTATTTTGTTCAGCATCTTGAGAGAATGCAAATGCGCTGTTAGCACCTCTACAGACGGTATCTATCTTCATCGGCATCATAAAAGCTGATTAGTATTTCAGCCACATCAAATATGCATCCAGAAGGAACTGAAATCTTGTCAGAAACATTGTTAGGTTGTTTTTAGCAGCTTTCTGTTTCCTTACAATCGGTCAAACTGGTGACATTTGGAAATTTAGCATTTTCTCCCCGGTCCCTAAAAGGTTTTGCTCTGCGAAAGAATCAGAGATGACCGAGAACTTTACCGACGTCAACTAGATTGAAGCATTCACTCTTATCGATTTATGATATTCTGGTGAGCAAGGGTTTATTTGTCTTCTGTGTAACGACAGAAGACAAACCGCGTGTATTTAATTATAAACAAGCTGACTAACAGCCCACCAAAATGTTGGAAATTATGAGCAGAAACACGTCTAAATAATGCAACAATCCTGCACCCTATGTCAAAAGAACAATCTGTCTCGGACTACAGGTTAGGGTCGAGTGCAAGCCTCTTTCACTTTATCACATATAGTCGGCGGTTGCAGATGGGTTAGCAATTGGTGAACAAATGGCTGACCCGCGTGTGTGTGTCCTGGAACCCTGTCCACAACTGGAGTGACTCCATCCCTCCTTTTTAAAGTGGGGCCTTCCACCCCCACCTGACCACTCATCATATGGTAGTAGCAGTATAGATGATGGGTTCAGATTAGCACAGTGGAAGTTGACCCGCATGTCAAATTAACATACCCCTCCAGAATGTTCTAGAATCTATTCACAACGTAAGCCTTCTCCCCACTCAACCAGCAACATGGGGGAGCAGCCTTAGGAAAACAACTCACAAAAGAGCATTTCTGATAAGTGCTTCCAGAAATGGTTTGAGAGAAAATAAAATGACTTAGGCCTTCCCATCCCCCGTTTTTACCCTTTCTCTCCCTTACATTTCCCTCAATTTTGTGAGGAGATATGCCCTAATCTGCATTGCTGTTCAACATTCCCCACCTACCAATCATGCAGAGCCATCCAATTGGTTGCCCTGACTGTCATTCAGCTTCGACTGGTTGTCAGTGTTGTCCTGTCCTCTAAGATGTGGTTGACCAGATGGGGGACAACTTGTTTCCTCACACCTCTCCCCCCCCTACTGCAGCAGCTCCACGTCCCAGCTTGTCCCAGCCCATCCATGGCCTTCACACACAAGGCATTTTGAGTAAAACATTATCACACGATTAGGACGACTATAACATATGACTCCTCCCTTCGTCAGTTCGAAGCAGCTGCCCTTATTTTTAAGGTGTTTCTATTTGTATTTTCAGTTTCTTTTTAGGAGCCTTCTTGCCTTTCTGCTTGCTAGCGCTGTTGCTTAAAATAGTGCAGCTGTAATATTGCGTGTAATGTCATTCAGGGACACAGGTCAATATTTACTTGGTACTGTTAATAAAACACCCTCCCCATTGAGAAACATTCAGTATTGCAACATATTCTTAGGGCTGAGATCCCAGCCAGTGGGATCACTGAAAGTGAAAGTGCAGGCACCAAATTCAAAACCACAGATATCTCATAATTAAAATTCCTCAAATATACAAGTATCTTATACCATTTTAAAGGTAATCTTGTTGTTAATCCCACCACAGTGTCCGATTTTCAAGTAGGCTTTACAGCTGAAGCACCACAAACGATTGTTAGGTCAGAGCCATATCACAGAAAAACACAGCCATTTTTCCAGCCAAAAAGTGGAGTCACAAAAATCAGAAATGGAGAGAGAATTAATCTTTGATCTTTGAAAAAACTAACCTTTGATCTTCATCAGATGACACTCATAGGACTTCATGTTACACAATACATTCATGTTTTGTTCGATAAAATTCATGCACTCCCAGAATGTACTCCCAGGAATCCCAGTTTTGATTTGTTCGATAAATTATAGATATTATGTCCAAATGGCTACTTTTGTTAGCGCTTTTGGTAAACAAATCAAAACTCACGAAGCGCGTTCACTAGTTGCAGGCGAAATGTCAAAAAGTTCCGTTATAGGACCGTTACAGTAGAAACATGTCAAACGATGTATAGAATCAATCTTTAGGATATTTCTAACAACTTCAATAATATTCCAACCGGAGAATTCCTTTGTCTTCAGAAAAGCAAACGTAACAGGAGCTACCTCTCATGTGAATGCGCGTGACTGCTGCTAGACCTCTGACTCATTCCCCTCTCATTCAGCCCCCCTTCATAGTAGAAGCCTCAAACAAGTTTCTAAAGACGGTTGACATCTAGAGGAAGCCTTAGGAAGTGCAAGATGACCAATATCCCACTGTATCTTCAATAGGGGCTGAGTTGAAAATCGACCAACCTCAGATTTCCCACTTCCTGGTTGGATTTTTTTCTCAGGTTTTTGTCTGCCATATGAGTTCTGTTATACTCACAGACATCATTCAAACAGTTTTAGAGACTTCAGTGTTTTCTACCCAAATATACAAATAATATGCATATATTAGCTACTGGGACTGAGGAGCAGGCAGTTTACTCTGGGCACCTCTGGGCACCTTATTCATCCAAGCTACTCAATACTGCCCCCAGTCATAAGAAGTTAATAAAACACCCTCCCCGTTGAGAAACATTCAGTATTGCAACATCTTTTTGAGTCAAGTTGAAAAAGGAATTTTACACCTAGGAAGTTGGAATAGTTTGAATGCCTGATTTACTGGGTCAGATAGCCCAGTAAATGCTTTGCATTTATCTTGAAGATGAAACATGGACATTGTTTTTGCATTCTAATAAAGTCGTAGGCTACATGTTTGCTTAAGAGAAGCCTACGTGATTCTTTACATTATTGCATTCTTTGTAGACAAATGTTATAAAGCTGAACACTGCCTTTTTTTGGGTGATTTTTACACCTAGGATGGAGCATGTAGCCTATCCTTTTACGCAGCTGCACAGTGTAACCTAACACCTGTGCCATCCGTCACCACACCCTTTGGATCTGCAGTGTTACAGCACGGCACCCTTTCAGAACGTAACGCACCAGTCTTCTCTCTCTCTCTCTCTCTCTCTCTCTCTCTCTCTCTCTCTCTCTGTCCTCAGGAAATGAATAGTGATTTCATGTCATGTCAGCCTGACCTGTTTGTATTCATGACTGAACATTTCTTAGAAATATTACTCACAGATTTTTCTATTGAGCAGTTATGTTAGTATCGTGCTAGCATAATTTGCACTTGCGAAGCCAGCCAGCCACCTGCATATTTTTCCTTCCACCATTATGATTTACCGGTCTTCTCCTCAGTCTGTACCCTCCCTTGTTCTTCAATTACATTAGCCAGGCAGCCTGCCAACATCTAACCAAATTACACATTGAAATGGTGAGCTTAGTTTGGCTATGGGGTCTTAAAAGCCCATCTGAGCTTCAGGAAAATACTTTGAAAATACCGAAATTACCACTGGTAGGGTACTTTTCCCATCACTCTGCTCCTTCCCTTTTCTTTTTACCTTGTTAACCTTCTGATCGGCTGCTGAAACCCCCCTTGTCTGGATGCGTTTTGATAGGCCTTTGCTCCAGCTCGGGCTCTGACCTACATTTGGTGAGATCAGCTGTTCCCTCCTGTGTCCCACGCAGACATAAATTAAGCTGCATAGCTCCTCTCAATGTAGTACTGCTGGTAAATTAACCCCCCCCCCCTCTTCACTCTCTATCTTCCAGCTATGGTTTCATCTACGCACCTGCTCCTCTGCTCCAGAAACATGTAATTGATGTCTGAGTTCATATGTATAAAAGCTTCACTGTCTGTCAGCAGCCAGATTTCTTGCAGAGTAGTAATGTGGCATTAGGGCCAGATCATTATGACTACTATAGGCAAATTTGAAGCGTTACATAGAATGCTCTTGGTTTGGATGACAGTGAATGATGATGTATCAAGTATGAACGTTGGAAATGGCTCATGGATGTTGTGCTGTGTTTTTAATGTAGATCTCTGACTCCCCCTCTCTCCTAGGCTGTCCTCTGGCAAGGCGGTAGGTGGGTGGTGTGGAGCTGGCCTCGGCACCGGGAGAGGCCCCCTCGCCCGCCCCCTCCCTGTGCTGCATGGCTGCGATGGCGCCCGCTCTAACCGACGCGCCGGCCGAAGCTCACCGCATCCGCTTCAAACTGGCTCCGCCCTCCTCCAACCTCTCCCCGAGCGGCGTGGAGAGCAGCGGAGGCACCAGTCACATCCTCGTCTCCAGCAACGGCACCGTCAAGCGCAAGGCCCCTGAAGAGCGCGGTCCCCACGGGGGGTCCATCACAGGTAAGGGGAGGGAGGACTTGCCGCGAGGCAACGAGGCTCCTTCCACACCTCTTGGGAAATTACAGCCGCTGGTGGCGTCGTACCTGTGCTCGGACGTGACGTCCGTTCCCTCTACCAAGGAATCACTGAAGCTGCAAGGCGTCCTGCTGCAGAAACACGGCCTTCTGCCCAGCTTCCTGCCCAGGAAACACAAAACACTGGAGCTGTCAGAGGAGCAGCTGAAGAGCATCATGAGTAACAGCAGAGGAGGTGGTCCCCCTGCCCTGTCAAGCTCGCCGCCACCGGTCAACGGCGTGGCCAAGAAGTTGGCCAAAAACGGGGCGGACCGCGACCGGGACAGTATGACAACAGTCAATGGAGGTAATAATAGGCCTCCTGCTGGACATGGACTGGACTCCCCAGTGCACCAGCCCCAACCCCACACAGCTGCCTCTAGAGGAAACTCTCCTCTTAACGGGGGAGGGCAGCACCAGCAGCCCACAGGACTGTCCTACAACCCTGCTGGAAACACTGAACAGCCAACACCCCCCGCAGCCTCCACCAACACCCCCATGGACTGCCCCGACAGCAAACCCTCAGAACGGCCACCATCGCTGGCCACGGACACATCATCCCTTTCCCCAACGGACCGACAGACCTCTCTGGGCCTGGGCAGCCTTGGAGTGGACGTTAAGGAGAGGACTCAGCAGAGCCAGAGCCGGCAAGGCGAGATCGAGGGGCGTCTGCGGCGCCTGAGGAAGCGCCTCCAGGTGGTTCAGGCCAAGCAGGTGGAGCACCATGTCCAGCAGCAGCTGGGGGGGCTCCTGGAGAGCACCCTGGGGCCACTGGATGCCCTCCGACCTGGCGGGAGACGAGGAGGCCAGGACGCCCCCCTCACCCCGCAGGAGAGGGAGGGGCTTGGGCGATTCCTGAAGGACGGCTCTGTACCGGCGGAGCTGGAGCGCTTGTCTCTCAGTGGAACCACCAACCTGAGGTCCACGGAGAGTGCCTTCGACTCGGACGCCACTGAGAGCAGCTCTGGAGGAGAGACTGACGTGGAAGAGGACGAGCTCAGCAGGGTGGACATCGAGCAGCGACACATCTCTCTGTAAGTACCTGGACAACAGGAAAAACATATTTTTTTTCCGCTTAACAGACAATTTAATTGGATAAAGAAAGAGTGGGCCTTTTGGAATGAAGTAATGTTGACTAAATTGGCATTTAGGATGGGGAGAAAGCAGAGAGGGAGTCGGAGACTGAAGTAGTGGAAAATACAAAGATGCTAGAGTGAGTGATTGAAAGGGGGGACTCCATCCTGGCTTGGCTTGTTGGGTTGTTAGCCACTGTGGATCTGTAGTCTCGTTTTAGCAGAGAAACACTGCCAGTTTCAGGGTTAATCTCCGGTTACCACTCTCTGCTGCTGAAAGGAAGCCTAATCCAGGCCCACTTATGTTACATACAAGCGTGTGTCCGCTCGCTACGTCTTCCTGGTCCTGTGTTCATGAGGATGTGGCTTGCACCCTCCATGTGGAAGGTGACCCTGATGAAGTGATGGCTGATGGGCAATGAAAGTGAATTAAAAACCCCTGTTTTAATAAAAGGCTGTTCTGTTCTGATGGTGCAGTGCCGTCCTCTGCTTCAAACACACTTTCATGTCTTCGGGGATAAGCCTGGGTCTAAGAAGCCACCGTTTTCAAAGAAGTGAAGGCAGAGAGCTTCTTCCGGATATATCTTGGCCCCAGGTTAGGTTAATTCCAGTGCGGTTGTTATCCTATGTCCGATATTGCTGATCTTTTGCTAGTTGACCATTGGAGGAGGCACAAAATGTGATCATCGCAGGAATCAATTTTAGCCCAGAGTTGGTATTTTCATCTCTTTTTACAGGCAGATGACATAATGGTGGAGTAGATGGACAATCCAACCTGAAGTATTCAGTATTGGTCCTACGTTGTTTCATGTTACCTTAACTTTTGAATAGCGTTGGCTAGCTGTTGCTGGTTACGCTAGATGTTCCTATTCAGTTGGATTGGCCTTTTTCTTTATGATCCTCAGTTGAGTAACATGTGGGCACTATGTTTGGCTCTTTTTATAGTCAGCCCTGCGGCTTTCCTCTGATTCTAGCTCCACCATGCCCATTGGTTATTGTGTGTGGCCCATGGGCACTAACCAATCTATATAGTGCACTACTTTGGACCAGGGCCCATAGGGCTGGGATCAAAAGTAGTGCACTATGTAGCGGATAAGGAGCTATTTGGGACTCCACGTGAGCCTGACTGTGGGTTATTCACCGAGGCCTTATTTGAATGTTGTGAACTAAAGCTGAAGACGGACCGACGGTATGAGGGATAACCTACATTCGGGCATGATGAAAGCAGTTGGTCGGTCACATGGCAAATTGCGTAAGACCAAATAGGCTTACTTCCAGACAGATTATAGTGAGAGAGCATGATGACACAGCTGCTGTTTTTTACAGTCTCTGTCTGACTGTCCGTGTGGGAGAAGAAAATTGTGGCACCTGCACCTTTAAGAAGTGACAAGGCGCTCTTGCGGAGAGACAGGGGGGGGGTGTTTTTTTTCTTGTACATGACTCATCCACTTCCATAACATTCTATATGATGAACAGAGAACATATTTGCAAACACTTCAACTCACCACACAGAACTATTCCTGCTTTTCATAGTTTAGGTTGGCAGCTTGTTGATGGTACCACCTTGTCGTTTGTGTGTGTCTGGATGACTGTTGTGTCTTGTGTAAGAAAAGCTTATTATTTCCAGACCAGTTGAAGTCGCTATTGTGGCGTTGATGCAGCCACTATAAGGTCATTTTAACATTTGGCTTTGAGCAACCCCCTGAGGTTTGATTTGTGTGATCTGTCTTGTCTGTCTGTCTGCACACCATGTTTGTCCTGAAACACACGTAAATATACCAGGGGTGTAGCGGTGAAACAAACCCACGGTTCGGTACGTTTTGTGGTTACGGTACAGCAGGAAAATGAAATGCCAACAGTTAGTTAATTTTTGTTTATTTGGCTAAATATGAAACATTTAAAAGCACCCTATTTGTTGCCCAAATCCAGTTTCTGTGACCTCATTTAAAATGTTCCTGGTATTGTCTGTTGTGACAGCGGTTGTCATGTTGGGCCTCTCAAGTAGAGGTCTAAAAAGTTGGACCTGTTCTGAAATGGACCTGGGGCTTTCCCACCCGGACAAAAAATGCATAAATCCGTTTTTCAATATAGAGACCCGAACCAACCCGAGGACCACTAGTTGCGTATAGACATGGTCGGATCCGAGTTAGGGGAGCAGCAGAGTAATCCATTTGTTAGCTACTTTGTTAACCAGAGCTTATACAGCGGGGCGAGACGGTGGAGGACGGGCCTTGCGTGTGTGAGAGACCGAGGCAGCAACCAACCATAACAAGCCAACTTGCGCTAGAATACTAATTTCTAAGCCTGTCATAGCTAGGTTATATATCATCCAATATGATATAAAAGTGTGCTGTGTCTTTTAAGACCCATGATGTCATTCACACAGGCATTTTCAAGGCTCAAGCAAAGATGATATTGAGAGACTTGAGGCGGGGCCCATAGGAGGAAGAAAATTAATGGTTTTTGGTGACAATCCGTGTTGAAATCAGCAATATTTTTGCTTTATGGTTTGTATATTATCAAAAACAAGGTACTAGGGCAGTGAATTGATGTTAGCTTCAGCTGTAAGCTACCAAGGAAAGCTAGCATACAAAGCTGGAAGCTACCGGTATCATCTTGCATTGTAAAGTGTTGTAATGGTTATATATTGGTGAAGAGTAAATAACGGTTTCAAAATGTCTACATACCGTGTTGCATTATTTCAATTGTGTTAACTTCTTTGCAGCATATGTGGTGGTGCAGCCCAGGCTCCCAAGGAAGTGCAGTGGTTCCTAGAGTTAGCCATGAGTATGTGGAGCAGGCACGGTGCTCTCGCACTATAAGGGGACATCGGCTGCGCTGATAGACAGACTTGGTTCTCTCTCAATCAGTAGATGACACGAGACACATTTGACAAAGTACCGAAAGTAACAATTCTAGTTCCAGACAGTTTTTCATGTTCTAGTATCAAAAAGCTCCTGCCGTCTCGGCATACCGTGCAACGCTACACACGCGCACACACACAATATTAAGCGCTGTCTGAAGCTAAGTGGTGATGGTTAACCCCCCCCCAGAGTGTTAACTCCTTGTGAAAATATAAAAGCAGAGCAATTGTCTTGTTTTGATTTGGTCTCATTTTACAACCCAATAGTTCTCTTTGACACAAAATGGCCAGTCTGCTTTTGCTGTCTGTGTGTCACGTGATGGGTAGGGTCTCTGTGTACGAGTCTGCTTGTTTGTGTGTGGCCTTTTTGTCCATGTCATAGTGACACAACAAAGCTTATGTGAAGATTAGCATCATTGAGGGTTTTACTAGAGGGCTTGATTTTTGGCTGGAAGAGCCTAAACATGTGTTTTTTTTTTTGTAAACCAGCCACTGTGGAAGGTAGATTTAAAAAAAATATATATATATACTGCTCAAAAAAATAAAGGGAACACTTAAACAACACAATGTAACTCCAAGTCAATCAAACTTCTGTGAAATCAAACTGTCCACTTAGGAAGCAACACTGATTGACAGTAAATTTCACATGCTGTTGTGCAAATAGAATAGACAACAGGTGGAAATTATAGGCAATTAGCAAGACACCCCCAATACAGGAGTGGTTCTACAGGTGGTGACCACAGACCACTTCTCAGTTCCTATGCTTCCTGGCTGATGTTTTGGTCACTTTTGAATGCTGGCGGTGCTTTCGCTCTAGTGGTAGCATGAGACAGTCTACAACCCACACAAGTGGCTCAGGTAGTGCAGCTTATCCAGGATGGCACATCAATGCGAGATGTGGCAAGAAGGTTTGCTGTGTCTGTCAGCGTAGTGTCCAGAGCATGGATGCGCTACCAGGAAAAAGGCCAGTACATCAGGAGACGTGGAGGAGGCCGTAGGAGGGCAACAACCCAGCAGCAGAACAGCTGCCTCCACCTTTGTGCAAGGAGGAGCAGGAGGAGCACTGCCAGAGCCCTGCAAAATGACCTCCAGCAGGCCACAAATGTGCATGTGTCTGCTCAAACGGTCAGAAAGACTCCATGAGGGTGGTATGAGGGCCTGACGTCCACAGGTGAGGGTTGTGCTTACAGCCCAACACCGTGCAGGACGTTTGGCATTGGCCAGAGAACACCAAGATTGGCAAATTCGCCACTGGCACCCTGTGCTCTTCACAGATTAAAGCAGGTTCATACTGAGCACATGTGACAGGCGTGACAGAGTCTGGAGACGCCGTGGAGAACATTCTGCCTGCAACATCCTGCAGCATGACCGGTTTGGTGGTGGGTCAGTCATGGTGTGGGGTGGCATTTATTTGGGGGGCCGCACAGCCATCCATGTGCTCGCAAGAGGTAGCCTGACTGCCATTCGGTACTGTGATGAGATCCTCAGACCCCTTGTGAGACCATATGCTGGTGCGGTTGGCCCTGGGTTCCTCTTAATGCAGGACAATGCTAGACCTCATGTGGCTGGAGTGTGTCAGCAGTTCCTGCAAGAGGAAGGCATTGATGCTATGGACTGGCATGCCCGTTCCCCAGACCTGAATCCAATTGAGCACATCTGGGACATCATGTCTCGCTCCATCCACCATGGAGTCCAGGTCTGGGAGGAGATCCCTCAGGAGACCATCCGCCACCTCATCAGGAGCATGCCCAGGCGTTGTAGGGAGGTCATACAGGCATGCGGAGGCCACACGCACTACTGAGCCTCATTTTGACTTGTTTTAAGGACATTACATCAAAGTTGGATCAGCCTGTAGTGTGGTTTTCCACTTTCATTTTGAGTGTGACTCCAAATCCAGACCTCCATGGGTTGATAAATTTGATTTCCATTGATAATTTTTGTGTGATTTTGTTGTCAGCACATACAACTATGTAAAGAAAAAAGTATTGAATAAGAATATTTCATTCAGATCTAGGATGTTATTTTAGTGTTCCCTTTATTTCTTTTGAGCAGTGTATATGTATGTATGTATGTATGTATGTATGTATGTATGTATGTATGTATGTATAATATGCATCTTTTTTTTTTTTGCCAGACAAAATATCTGTTTTGCCATAGTTACACAAAGAAAAAATCGGATGAGCATGCTTGTAATGTTTCTAAAACAAGTAACGTGGTATGTTGCTCAATTTAATTAAATATTCTGTGACCTGAGTATTTTATCAAACGTTTTGCTCCCCCTTTAACGTTACCTTGGTAACAGGGCCACTTGAGTCATCACTTGTGCCTGCTACAATGTCACTAGTAGAGGCCAACGATGTCTCTTTTTGTTAGCTGTGGGAGCAAACTCAAACATTGAAAAGCAACTGAGCTTGTGAACAAAGCTACGTTAATGGATAAGTAACACGAGGACAAAGTCTCACTTTCGAAGTCATTCAAGTAAATTAGACCAACATTTATTTTGCTACAAAGCACAACTCGCACTTGTGCCCATACTTGACTTTTTATGAAGCGCTCACAATTTTGAGTCCGACGTGTTACCATGCACCAACGTGGCTGGTGAATTAGACTTTCTTTCCCGGCAAAGCCTAAATCTACTTGTGTTTGGCAAGTAGCCAGTGTTCATTTTAGGCCCTGTTGGTTGGCCTTATATCCTCCATTTGTAATCATTAACCTTTTGGCTGTCTTCCAGGCAAGGTCTTGTAGTGCCCTGTAGGCCAACTGTTTCACTCCTTCCCATAACCCACTAGGCCTAAATATTATGCATTCATGAATAAAACTGTTCTATGAACTGGGGTTGTTTTTGGATTCATATCTACTCATCCATATCTACTCATGTTTTGGGGGGAGCAACAGGAACCTGTTGGAAATGTAGGACAGGTCACCTGTGCAGGTAAGAGTCCGATTTTTAAACACGATCTAGTAGGCTCTGGGCCCTTATCCACAAAGCGTCTTGAGTAGCAAGGCTGATCTAGGATCGGTCCACATGATCTTTTTCATTAGGATCCAAAACTGATATTTGATCAGCACTCTTACTCTAAGATGCTTTATTGATATGGGCTCTCTGATGTTCTGCTCCTTCAGCCTTAGTGCTGCAGTGCACTGACTCAGGATGATGAAAGGCCTTTTTCTGGTGCATTCCGCTGTCTGCTCCATTTTGGCCTCTTCCGGAGACCAGCGCCTCCCTGTCAGTCCAAGTGGCAGCTCTGTCTCAAAAGCCTGAGCCTAGCCAAGCCCCCATTATGCAAAACCACTGCCTTTGATAACAGGATGTTTATTTTATTTTTTCTTCCTCTTCTTCATCTGTACTCACATCTCACAGGCTCCTCTTCATCTTATGGGGACTCTCCACAAAGCCTCGTGTATTATAGTACTGTCGACGTGTCAGCAGCAACTCATTCTCACATGGTCTCGGTGCAATACTTTCCTTCCTTCAATCCCTTCAAATTCAATATGGAGAACTAGGTCCTTATCCTTCCTCCCACTGATGCTAAACTTGTGAAATATATTTAGTGATGGTGGGCATGTTTGTACCAATACTTTTGGCATCCCAATTTTTTTTTAAGTGCAAAACCGTATTCTATATTCTTCTGCCCCAAAACAATGGCAAGGAAATTGGGAGAAAGATTAGTTTGTGAGGTGTGTCAAGGTTTTAAATAAGTAAAGCTCTCAAGCAGTTACCTACCTCTTCCTGCAGTTATTGGTGTGTGAGAGCTTAGCCCTGATTGGTTCTCAGTCTGTTTTATTGCCATAATTGCAACAGTGAGTTTCCTGTCATGTTAGTGCAGCTTCCTTTTTTTGCATGGCCGTTTGGCACATAAACCTCTAGCCTTGGCCCACATTAGGCTAGTTAGCATGAGAGGAACTAAGCTCTTAGCCAAACTATGGAAAAACAGACTTTTTGTGCCCTGTCCTTCAATTATTCTGTGTGCTTCACAGGGCCGTGCCAAGAGTCCTTGTCAATGTGATTTAAGGACCCAAGTTACTCATTTACAAATGGATCCACTACGTCCTTGTTCCTTCCTGCTTGCTGACCTTTTGGGTTGGCTTTCCAGTTTAGCCAGTTAGCTCGCAGGATCCTCGAAGCAAGCTGGTTGGTTAGGTTTTCTTTGCGTGGGTGGTTTTCATCTTTAGATCCGTTCGTCTTTTCTCTCCATTCTGCCTTCCTTTTGTCTCTTCTTTCCCTGGCTTGTGTTGATACGTTCACCTGGTGTGACTGTTCATCAGTCTCTCAGCCTGACGCCAGGCTCTTTTGTTAGCCCGTTTTCTAGAAATGTTCATGCAACGTGTCCTCTCCGCAGTCCGCACCACATGTCGCCATATCCTGGGTCCTGTTCAGCTGCACCCCTGGTTAGTGGATGGGGGGAAAAAACGCCCGGACTGACCCTAGCTGCTCAGTGCTCAACAGTAATGTGGTGTCTCAAATGGCCCTCATCTGCTCCTCTCACACACTGCAGGTCCAGCTGTAATATCCGTAATGACCACTTTATCTCACCCCCAAAGCAAGTGTCCAGAACCAAATTATTATTTATTTCTTTTCATTTTTCCCTTGTTATAAGTAATACTTTCGTCTGCATATTTTTTTTTCATTATCGATAATCATTCTTATTGTTCATCATTCTTATCTAACCAGAAGGTTTCCAACAACAGTATTGATTTAAAAGGGCAGTGTTGGGCAGCACATGGTGCATTAGATGTCTGTTTAATCAGTCTGGAGATTACTAGCACGCTGGATTAGCAAAACAGCTACCACCAGCACCACCACTAGATTAATGGGTTGTGGATTGAAACGACAACACCGCCTGCCTTCTCAGGATGGCCTTCTGGAGCTTATGGTAGAAGTCGGATATGGTTCACCCCCCCCCCCGTAACGAACGCCCTGAAGGTTGAATGGTAGTTTTCTCATCAGCGGGGTTGTGTTGATTAGGGCACAACGTAAGAACCTGTTTTGCAACAGAAAACTAACGTGAGTGTTTTATTGGACAAGTCCAGGTAGTCCCTTCCACTTTTACTTCTTCCATTTAGTGCCGAAAGGACACAACCCAGCTGAAGGGTTCAACTGATGTTACTGCAAGGCTGTGCCAATGAATCTGATCAAGTTTAGGCATATCCAGGGGACAGGATGCTGGTACCCTCCATTGCTACCAGGTAGAGCATTATAACTGGTATGGGAATTTTATATTGGGCTCTACTAAAACAATCGCAAGCACATTGACTGAATATTTCGCTAGGGAAACCACCAAAAAACGGTTTAGTTTAATTGGGCCAGAGGGCCTCGTCCCTTCTACAGGTATAAGACAAGCCTGAAGTGGCATTGAAATGTCTTGTTCTTGACTCGTTAATGTTTCCTATGATTCATTGAAATGGAAGCTGCTATGTGACACACCCACAGCATGGCTGCACAACACAATGACAATGGGAAGCAATAGCTACAGAGTGAAATGATGGTGGTCTTAGGACTCCTTCTTACTCAAATGCAATCACATTTATGCTTAAAGCCCTTTTTACATCTGCAGTTGTCACAAAGTTTGTTGGTATGGGGGTCAAGTCCTCCATTCGGTGTGTTTGCAGTCACTCTGACACTCCGTGTCTGCAGTAGTGCTGTCCAGAGTCATTCTCACTCTGTGAAAGCAGGACATACCATACAAATACTAGTTCACCACCACCCCAAACCTCTCTGCCTATGGTGGTGTGACTGCAATTATTGAATGCATTGCCATTCTCTCTCCCTCACTCACACCACTGTGTTTGCTCTTTTCGCGAATGGAGTCAAGAGAACCGCTCTGGCTCAGAGCTTCCCCTCTAAAGATCACTGAGGTTCTCTCAGGCTGGTTTTCTATCTTAAATCCTAGGACCAATACCATTGAAAGACAGATGGGGTACAGACAGTCATGTTCATTAGTGGTTTCAGGGGATGGTAGGTGACTAGGCTTAGCTCGTATTCTCAGATGAATGGGGAAGGTTGGAGGAGTCTCGTTTTCCATAATGTTCAACATCTCCATAATACCGTTATATAGGCTGATGATATAACATCAGTCTTATTTACATTCCAGGGGGACTGAAAAACATGTCAACAAGAGGCACCTTTTTATATGCTTTTTTCTTTTGTCTGATTGAATTGTTTGTGCAGTAGGCCTACATTTGGTGCGCTCTTTCGAAACCCGTGAGAAGGTGGCAGAGTTACAGCAGTGTTTCAGACCATGCCATCCCGACAATTGACAGTCGTGTAAAAAAGAATACTTAATTACTAGTAGTTGTTTGGCGTATCTGTACTTTATATTTGACAACTTTTAATTCATTACGTTCCTAAAGAAAATAATTTACTTTTACTCCATTTTCCCTGACACCCAAAAGTACTTGTTACATTTTGAATGCTTAGTAGGACTGAAAATGGTCCAATTCACACACTTATCAAGAGAACATCCCTGGTCATCCGTACTGCCTCTGATCTGGCGGACTCACTAAACACACATGCTTTGTTTGTAAATGATTTCAGTGTTGGAGTGTCCCCATGGCTATCTGTAAATTAAAAAAATAAAATAAAAAATGTGCCTAATATAAGGAATTTGAAATCATTCATACTTTTGATATGTAAATATATTTTAGCAATTACATTTACTTTTGATACTTGTATAAATTTTAGACTTTTACTCAAGTAGTATTTTACTCATTTTCTATTGAGTTCTCTTTACTTTTACTCAAGTATGACAATGGGGTACTTTTTCCACCACTGAAAATCGTTCTTCTCACGAAAGCGTGTGTAGTGCCTGAACGGTTTGCGCTACAAACTAATGACTATGGAAAGGGGGAGACTCACAAACACGATGGTGTTCTCCGTTTTGCTCTACGACCTCCATAAGTGTTACCCATACAAACGAAGGGAAGTATGAAGGCAGTTTTGTGGCAACAAAAATAAGGGGTTAAATACACTGAGTATGCCAAACATTAGGAACACCTTCCTAATAATGAGTACCCTCTTTTGCCCGCAGAACAGTCTCACTTCGCCGGGGCATGGGCTCTACAAAGTGTTGAAAGCCTTCCACAGGGTTGCTGACCCATGTTGACTCCAATGCTTCCCACAGTTGTGTCAAATTGGCTGCATGTCCTTTGGGTGGTGGACCATTCTTGATACACACAGGAAACCGTTGAGCGTGAAAAACCCAGCTGCGTTGCAGTTTTGACACAAACTGGTGCGCCCTGGCACCTTCTACCATACCCCGTTCAAAGGCACTTACATTTTTTGTCTTGCCCATTCACCCTCAATGGTACACATACGCAATCAATGTCTCAATTGTCTCAAGGCTTAAAAATCCTTCTTTAACCTGTCTCCTCCCCTTCATCTAAACTGATTGAAGTGGATTTAGCAATTGACCTCAATGAGGGATCATAGATTTCACCTGGTCAGTCTATATCATGGAAAGAGCATGTGTTCTTAATTTTTTTTTATACGTAGTGTGTGTCCAAAAAAACATTTGCTTAGTTTTGTTATCTATTGGCATGCTGACTGCAGGATTGTCCACCGGAGCTGTTGCTAAATAATTCAATGTTAATTTCTCTACAATAAGCCGTACATCAGCCGGCCTCACAACCACTGACCACGTGTAACCACGCCAGCACAGGACCTCCACATCTGACTTCTTCACCTGCGGGATTGTCAGAAACCAGCCACCCAGACAGCTAACCACGCCAGCACAGGACCTCCACATCTGACTTCTTCACCTGCGGGATTGTCAGAAACCAGCCACCCAGACAGCTGATGAAACCGGGAAGAATTTCTCCTTAATAAAGCCCTTTTGTGGGGAGAAACTCATTCTGCTTGGTTGGGCCTGGCGCCCCAGTGGGTGGGCCCATGCCCTCCCAGGTCCACCCATGGCTGCATTCCTGCTCAGTCATGAAATCTATAGATATGGGCACATTATCTCGTTGAATTAAGTCTACCTCAGTAAAATAGTTGAAATTATTGCATGTTGCGTTTATTTATGTTTAGTATAGTGAGTTCAATATATATATATATATATATTTTGTTGAATCTTTTTATTTATATATATGTAAAGGGTCCTAAAATTCAAAATCAAATAGTTAAATGATCCATGGTATGGCCAGCATTTAAAAAAATATAAATATTTTTTTAATTATCTATGTTTGCAATTGGGAACTTTTTCACCACTGACACACAGTTTCTATAATGAGAAAGTGACCAATAACTACTTATTTTGTAATGGAATGATTTTGTCTGGAAAGCCAAGTTGAAGCCAGCATTTATATGTTGTCTTCCTCATAACCACATGGTTTTACTGCAACAGTGTAGCACAACACTTCTTCAAAAATGAAATCACGGTTAATTATAAGCGACGCAGGAGAACGTATACATTGGCTACAATAATTACAAGGACAGTTCAAGGACCAAATTTAGGAAATGTCTGATTTTTCAAGTTAGGCCTTTTCCAGTAGACCACTTGAATTTCTGAGCTCCAAATTGAACTTCCAAGAAGGCTATTTCAAGCCCCTTGTATTGTTTAAAATTGCAGGTGTGACATGGTTACCAAAATCTATTTGGCACGTTATTTCATTACCCGATCATATTGTGAAGAGGCCCACTAGGCTATGTAATATGTTGTCATTATATCCAGAATAATTTATAGGAATAGTGTTGGATGTTGCGCAAATGCCCATCCTACACAATTGAGTCTAGTAGACCCCCGTGTCCAATCCGAAGCACGAAAACATGAACTCGTTAACTTGATGCTTTCTCTGTTAAATCTAACGAGACCCTGCTGTAAATCAAGCAGAAAACAGACGATCAACATCAATTCGCTAGAGATATTAGATCCAGGCACAACGGTTTTCACCTGCATAATGGATGAGAGACACATATTCTAGACATTACTCAAACACCTTTTCTTTATTTTTTCATCACTTGGGCTGTTGCATCGCATACGCTGTCTCAACAGCTCTTTGTCACTAGACTATCAGTCTGAAAATGCACATCAACACAGTGTTATCCATAAATATTGAAGAAACGTTGATGACCGTATCTATTTAGGTTTCAAGTATGTCTTTCAAGGTGACTCTTTTTTTTTTTTCTCGAGCATTTTTTTATTTTCTTCTCTCAATCGTATAAATTGTTTTGGATTTGTATGCCCATAAACTGTTTTCATACTATATAAAAAAAACTGTCCCACAGCCATATCCAGGATTCGTACGGGGTTCACTTTCAATGTCTAATTTAACAACTTAATAAATATATATAACGACAACTTACACTGCAAGAAATGGAAGGATAGAGAAGTAATGTTTAATGTCACACGATTTTGGACAACTCCGTCAAGACACCAACCACGAGGAAGGGTTACACGGGTTTCAAATCAGCTCGTGTGTGAATTGTATTGAATATAGCTATGTTCCTCTAATATCAAAAAGATTGGCTGATTTTTATTATCAATGACTTATCAACCGCTGTAACATGTTGTCCATCGTATGAAATCCTCACTGGTGCCCTAGTTTCTAGAAAGACCCATATGAGCACAGGCAATGTCTAACTCTGCAGGCAGCATAGACGATGGACATTTCATGTTTAGAGCTGATGGTTGGTTGCATGGTGTAATAATTAATACAATGAATTAGTTCTTAAATGTTATGATGGACACAGCTTTGTCGAAACTAAACATACACCACATCTGCTCAACAAACTCGAGTGGATTGTTTGAGGTGCTGCAGTTTGCGAACGACATTGTGCTCATCACCTTTCAGTCAAGCGCTGCAATCCGCCAACAGTTCACAATTTAGTCTGGTTGCGGCCGCATTTAGACCTGGTTTCCTATGTACCTACAAATAATCATATTTGTGTGCCAGGCAATCAACAAATGTTCATTTGTTAAAGCGTACGCTTTTACAAGTCTTATAAATTACAGCTCCAATAATCCCCTTATTGTGAACAAGAGGTTTGTAGAAGCATGACTATTTTGAGTTTTCTGTTCACCGGTAGGGGGTCCTGCGTGCTCTGGGTATTACTGACTCAAATGAACTAAATGAGTCGAAAGATTAGTTATTGTGATTGAACAAGTTGAAGAAGATCAGTCTATAAAAAGAGCTGAACTGTGTGTGTGTGCCAGTGTCTCATCCACACATGCATGTGTTGGAAATGTCATCCTAACCTGACCAGGTCCTTTCTCCTTCAGAGGTGATAACCTGGATTACGTTTCTAGTGGACAGTGTTTCCTTTAAAGATAAACTGGTGTGTGTGCCTTCATGGTTGAGCTTATTATTCATTGCGGCTGCAACAGAACACCTTGGCTGAATCTGCGTTCTGCATTTAAATGACCTCCTAAGCCATTTTATTGGCCAAATGTCCCTCTACTGGACAATTTAAAGGGAAGTGTGGACTGTGGATGGTTTCCCCACCCCCACCTACTTATATTAACCTGTGGTTACTACACTACCTCCCTTTTTATAAGTGGAACTCCAAGCTCTACAGTTAGGATTACTGGGGGGGCTGCAGTGGCAATGAAACCCAGTCATGACGCTGTGAAATGAGTTCCTCTGCTGCTCGAGAAGGAATTGAAGAACCCTTTGCTTTGGTGTGTGTGCTTGCTGAAGAGGAGGGGTCGGGTAGAGGGGAGCAGGTCGCACATGTAAAACATCTGTCACAGTTTGAGTATCAAGAACAAGGTAACAAACAGCATAGCTGGTCTCAGCGCTATTGTAACACGAATACCACAGCTCATATTCTCTATGTGTGTATGAAAAGTTAGGCGTTTTCTTGTCGGATTTGAATGAACTGGTGACGTGTGGTGCTGTAGTACCATGTTATCGGGAGCGCTAAGAAGTGCTAACCTAGTGAGGTAGAGCCTTCCTCATTCACGCTACATAATATTGAAGAGCCTGTGTGTGAAGTTGCTGTGGTAGTCAGTGTAAATAGAATAGATTGGCTGCTCAGGTATCCTGTTGCCTGCAGCAGAGAGAGGATATTGACTCGTTTTAAAGGGCAGCTCCCTCTGTGCACTGCTCCGTCTTTGTTTGTGCCTCCATGTGTATGCGTTTGTGCGCACATGTGTGTTTTGAGTCTGAGGCGCAGAGACTGAGCGAGCAAACTTTGTTTGTTCAACAAACCAGATGTCACATCACCCTCCTTTCAGTTTCTCCTCCCGCTCTTTAACAGATACAGGAAGTGGTTATGCATGCGTTTGTGTGGCGTGCGTGTGTGTGTGGCAGTGTGTTTCCTGTTGTGCATCACCCTCCAGTCAAGCTAAGGTGGCTGACAGACCAGTTTGTGTGTCTGGAGAGCAGAGTGAAGGAACGCGTGCCACCATTGTGAACTGTGGTGTGTCATTACCCATATGGTTAGATGTTCTACGCTCGCTTGGTTTCTTTCTGTGTTTGGATATTCTGTTTTTATTTGGCCTTACTAGTCCAGTGGAAGCATTTTATAGTAACATGATCATCGATGATATTTCTTCACCCCAGGTTAATACAGGCCTATGTGACTCACAGCAGATACCTATTGGAATACCCAATGCACCCTGGTAAAAACAAATCTTAGAAATGCGACCCAGGGACAGTGCGCCCAACTAATACAAAATGGAGCCTTTTATTAGTCAACCAGTGTCTCTTTTTATTTTTATGGGTGTGGCTTTTCTATTTCAGGCCAAGCAGCATATCCCCTCTTGCTCTGTTTGTCAGATTCTTCAGGTCCTTCCTCCTCCGAATGGCCGAATTACTTTGGGACATCAGTCTGATGACGCTTAATCGGCGAGAGCTCCTCTGACCTTTTTGCGAGACAAAGGGTTGATGGAATATGACATTTGGATGCTCTATCAAGGTTGCCGTTTGTCATTCAATCGGAACCTAGCAGCCTTGGGCTTTGTCTTCCTACCCTTTGCATGGCGTTCCACAAAGTGAGCTTCTGCTCAACAAGCTATACGACAATTTTATTCCAGACGTTGAAAAGCGAGGCCTATTCGAGACCGCCTACAGATGTCCACTGGAGCACATGCTTGTTTTTGTTCTTGTCTTGGATGTGGTCAACATTTCGGCGGCTACAGTTGCCTACCGTAGTGAAGAGCTTGGTGGCACAGCGGCAGTGTAAACTAGTATGCTCATCAGTTCCTGATTTGGAGAGTGCTGCTGCCCCACCTCCTTCCCCGCTATCCCAATAGGCCTAGCCCGAGCTCTGGTGTGTGTGAAGAGCTCTTCTCGCCCGTCTCTGCTGCCTCGGTACCTGCAGCAGAGTCCCTCCCACCTCCTCTAGTCCTGTCTAGCCCACCCTCCTCGCTCTCTCTCGCTCTCTCTCTCTCTCGCTCACTCTCATATCTGGCAGTGCCGGGCCCATAATGAAAGGGCACCTGTGTGTGTGGCAGTGTGAATGGCTAATGTGCCTAGTGTTTGCTTGCATGCCTATACGCCACTTTTCTGATTTCTTTGTATGTTGGTTTAGTTTGCAAGGTTTGTGTGTGCATTGTATTCTGCTGTGCATGGTGGTCATGACCTATGTTATGTCATTTTAATGTCTAATGTACTTGTTCCTTTGATTTTTTTTCTTTTTTCAGTAAACACTGACTTTCAATAAATTACTCAGTTTCAGTTGGAAATGGTGGGGTTTGAGGGCCTGACTGTTACAAGGATCTAAAAATAAAGAGATGGTACTGCTATTCATTTGGTCTCCATATCGCTTAGTCTCCAGTATATTTATAGTAAAGGGGGAGGGGGTGGCGTTCTCAGTCCCCCAGGAGCATGCTTCATCCCTGGGCCAAACGAGTCCTGTGTCTGCCGCTCTGTGGGAGAAAGGTCTGCTAGATGGATAATGAGATTACAGGGCAAAGAGAGAGAGGAGAAGAGAGGCTGGTTGGGGCTCAGGCTGTCTGCTGCCTCAAGATCACTGGGGACTGCACCGCAGTGGTTCACTATACTGTACCACCCCAGGCCTGAATCCTCTAGAAACACAACATCCTTATATTGCGTTGGATTTTCATTTGCTATAGTCTACTATCCCCGTAATTGTCCCTCAAAGCTGGGAGTGGGGTTATTACAAAATGGAGGCAGGCAGGCACTGTGACTGAAGATTTACGATGCTATTGAGTCCTTTTTTAAAGACCAGGCTGTAAACAAATTGATTTTTGCACACTAGACATCTGTTGGGACAGAACAACTTCTGGTGCCCTCCAAACTTGGAGGTTGGCAGATTTGACGCACTAAAATAAACACACTCAACTAAAGGTCTAACCACTGCTACACAATATAACTATTAAAATGTAATTATAAGTGGTGTAATTCAAAGGTTACATGCGAGAAAGGGGAACATGTGAAAGCAAAGGGTGTAATTGGACAGGATTTTGGCATCAGACTTCAAGATGTCTCATTATGTTTTCCTCAAGTTGACACCCTCACATGGTTTCTCTTAGACCATTATATGTTTAACAACAACTTGTGACCAAATTTGAAATAGCAGGTCATTTTATGGAGAAACAGTCAACAGAAACCGGGTTGCGTATTAGCATGACATCAGCAGTCATGGGGCAGCACCTAACTCAATATTTGCACATTTTCCCAGTGGTGGGGGGTATATCAATCTGTCTGTCAGGCTTTATTTAAATTACTCATGTAATCCTAAACCTTTTGAACGCGCTTTAAAAGACTACATGCCCCGTCGCTTCCTGCGTGAGCCTCCTTCCCCTGCCGTGTGCATAGGCCTAGATGTACACACAGCGGACAGTTTATTAGGTACTCCATCTAGTACTGGGTCGGACACCCCTTTGCCTCCAGAACAGCCCGAATTCATTGGGGAGTGGAAATGTTGCTCAGTTGGTATCAAGGGAACTAATGTGTTCTAGGAAAACATTCCCCATACCCCTGCCATTAGCCTGTTGCGTTGACACCAGGCAGGATGGGGCCGTGGACTCATGCTGCTTACACCACGTTCTGACTCTGCCATCAGCATGACGCAAAAAGAACCGGGATTTGTCGGGCAATGTTTTTCCATTTCTCAATTTTCCAGTGTTGATTGCGTGCCTACCGGAGCTACCTCTTGTTTTTAGCTGATCGAAGTGGAACCCGGGAGGAGGTCGTCTGCTGCAACAGCCCATCCGCGACAAATTGTGCGTTCAGAGACACCGTTCTACCCACCAGTGTTGTACTGCGCCGTTATTTGTGGCCTGCCTGTTAGCTAGCATGATTCTTGCCATTCTCCTTCGATCCATCTCATCATAAGCTGTTTTCATCCACAGGACTCCCGATGACTGGATGTTCTTTGTTTGTCGCACCGTTCTTCGTAAACCCTAGACACTGTCGTTCGTGAAAATCCCAGGATGCCGCCCTTTCTGAGATAATACCCCGCTAAAAGTTAATTAGGTCACTCGTTTTGCCCTTTCTATAATTCAATCGAACAGTAGCCGAATGCCTCGATGCCTGTCTGCCTGCTTTATATAGCAATCCATGGCCACGTGACTCACTGTAGGAGCAAACTATTTTCATGAACGGGGTGGTGTACCTAAAACTTTCCACCGAGTATGTGTTAATTCAGAGGAGGCACCAATGCGTTGGAGATAATCTTGTTGTTTTCTGACAACAATACAAATTCCTGGACCGGTGGACTGGGCCATGGAGGAAGCCAATGGGTTCTTGGTGAGTTTTTCTTTTCTGGCAGGCAGGGCAGACGCTGGGAATGGGGACAGAGAGAGCAGTCTACTGGGCTCCGCTCAGGGTTTGTTTGCAAAGAGGATTCCTGCCCTGACGCTGCCGTGGTAAAGATTTGGCCCTGCCAGAAGCTCAGACACTCGGGCTCCTCAGCCTTCCGCCTCCCTTCTCAGCCCCCTTGGCCCTTCTCCTTCAACCGCCTAAAAAGTGGACTAGATCCTCATTGGGGTATTGGCTAGGCCTACTCATGCGAATCAACTGGAACTGCTGACAACTTATTATGAGTATATTAGTCAGCATGGGCACTGGACATGGTGCATGGATAGGCCAAAATGAAAATGCATGGACACACACCAGTCTTGCCCACACACATAAAACAAGATATGAGAACATCGACACCCATACACTTTCTCTAATTGTTAGACTCATTTGTTCATTCACAACGCCCACTCCTCGTCTTCTACCAAGGCCTGTGACTCATTCACCAGGCACACACACACAGACATATGTTTCCTCTTCCTGTTTCAGCACCAACAGCCAACCATATTGGCCCAGTAGAATACTGGCAGGTCACATGGTCCATTAGGCTAACTGACCCCATCAGCTAATTGAGACTCTCCGACAGCCCCAAGACCTCTCACCAAATGGTACCCTATTCCCTATATAGTGCACTACTTTTTACCCAAGTATGTGGCAGAGAATAGGATGTCATAAGGGACACTAAGACTTCCTCCCTCATTGGACCGATGGCAAAAGTCCACAGCTACAGTAGTGCACTATATAAGAACTAGGGTGCCATTTGAAAGGCTGCCCATGTAGCTTCAAACAGGCTCAGTTTCATTTACATTTAATCCCCAATCCTTATTTCAACCACAGTCCTTTCAGCAGATGAATTGCCGTTAAATATATATATATGTGTGTGTGTGTGTGTGTGTGTGTGTGTGTGTGTGTGTGTGTATGTATGTACACACGTGTGTATATATGGATCATTCTATTCCACACGTGTGTATATATGGATCATTCTATTCCACACGTGTGTATATATGGATCATTACGTATGTACGTATGTACGTATGTACGTATATATGTATGTATGTACGTATGTATGTATGTATATGTATTCCATCGGTACACAACTCTTTCCCTTTATGTGATTGTAATGTGCTAGTCTTTGTCCACACTTTCACATTGGCAACTGATACAAGCCCAGGCAACAAACAATTGGACGTCTCCTCCCGTACCAAAATCGGACACAAAACCAGACGACACAAAGAGGAAGCCAGGCTAGGATACTACATTGAGACGGTCTCCTCCAGGCCTGGTGCTAAGCCTAGAGTGAGGGATGCCTTGCAGTGGGCTAGCTGCAGCCCAGCAGCCTGCCTGCCTGGCCTGCTCAATAATACACAGAGGAGAGCTGCTGCCGGTCAGATGGTGCGGTAGTCTGGAGGAGGAGAGGGGTGGAGCCTAGCGCCTGGCTGTGACACAGCAGCCCAGCCTTCCCACCTCCCACTTTTATTTAATGTATTTATGTAATGTGTAGGCCTTCCACTAACTGGAAAGGGTGCTTGGTTTCCATGGCAAAAGATGTTCAAAGGGCTGGCTAGCCGAGTCATAGCTCACAACCTATGGAGCCAATTTGTATGACCGATTTCTGATATTAACGCCGCTGTGAGGTTGTTTCGTCCTTTTGAAAATCTATAATGGATTATTGTGTGAGCCTCCATTTTAATGTCCATAACAGATTCAGTTCTGTAAGCGCTGTCATCCTTATCATACAACAAATAAAGGATGGCTGATAGGATTTATTTGTACACCTCTTCTTTTTGACCAATCTAGGCCTGTGTATTTCCTGGTGTTAACATCAATATTTCAAGGTTGCATGTTTTCAGTGCTGACGTTCCTGCTTCTGCCTGCTTGTATGGCCAGTGTAGACTGTTGTGTATAGCGTTTGTTGTCAAAGCGTAGACTAGGAGCTTGGCTTACTTTGATGTGGCTAGCTTTGATCGCTGTTCCCATCTGTTGTTGTAATATGCACAGCCCCCCTCCTCCCGTTCAACAGAGTCACCGTTCTGCTCTGCTGTCTCCTTGTATCTCCCTGTCGCTGGCCATGTCTTGTCACCAGCGTCACTGGGCTGTTTGAGCTAGTAGCACACAAATACCACTCACCGGAGTGCTGGACTTTGTCATGTTTTGTTATATTCTCTGATGTGCATATGGGCAGGAGGTGAACAGTGAAGAGTATTGTACACTGTAGGTAGCCCTAGGCTAGTTTTCAAGGTAATGTGTGGGTTGTATTCTATGCAGGTAGATGGGCTATACTAAGCCTTTCCCGCCTGTAAACACCCCCCAATTACACCAAATGTTTTTATGAAGCAGCATGTAACCTAGTTTGAATACGACCCTGCTGTCAGTTGTCCAGTGCCTTGCTATGAACAGTGTCTGGGAGGAGGGATTTTCTTTTTTTGTCAAGCAAGTTCTTGCGATCAAGTATTAATAACATGTCCTGTTGCCAAGTAACCGAGAGCATTTGGCCTTCGGTGGTAGTTGTATTGAGTTCATTAATCTAGCTTTTCAATTTGAATATTCAAATGATCCTTTTTGTATTTTGCTTTCGTTGACCTAAATGGGCCCGAGGTGAATGGGAGAGCATGCAACCCCTGTGCGGCAATCTAGAGGGTCACCTTTCCACCCATCACAACTTAGATTGACAGCCTTGTCGTCCTATCATAGTAAAAGCCTACTTGATTTACCACCCATCAACGGTAGTACACATCAGTATATCAATTGTCTCTCTTAATTTGATTGTAAATGTTTACAGCATTCAACAAAACTGAAACGTTACAATTGATTAATACGTCTGTTGACAGGAGATGACAGGCAAACACCGACGGTAGTTCCAACATGTGATAGGTTGAAGATTAACTAAATGTAAAACAGCCTAATTATAGTTGCCAGGCTGTCAGCCCTATCGAAGCCCATGCAGAGAGAGAGAGAGAGAGAGCGGTGTGCTGTCAGGACAAGTAGTTTGAAGCCATTGGCACTGAAATACTGAAATACGTTTACATGGTTGTGAACCTGAAACTCCCTTCCTCCCCCTCCTATCACCAGCCAAAGGCAACATGTCTTCCTCTATTGCTGGCTGGCACCACTTTACTAAGGTGTGGCATTGCTAGGCAGATTCACCATAACATGCAGCAGCCCTGCCCCCCCTGGGAACCTATGACGGAATATGCTGTGGGTTAGGACAACAAAATAGCGGTACCCAACAAAGTTGGGTGCAATTCCATTTAAAATCTGGTCAATTTGGGAAGTACACTAAAACTCCAATGCCAAGTGTGTGTGTGTGTGTGTGTAAAATACAAAAAGGATCATTTGAATATTCAAATTGAAAAGCTTGATTAAAAAACTCAATACAAATGCCACCGAAGGCCAAATGCTCTTGGTTACTTGGCAACCGGACGTATTATTAATACGTGAACGCAATATGAAAAAGTAAGTAAACCAAATTTACTTTAATATATAATATATATTTATAATATATATTTATATATATATATATATATATATTATATATATATATATATTATTATATTATTATATATATTTTATTATTATATATATATTATTATTATATATATATTATTATATATTAAACATTATATATTAAATGGAATTTGGTTTACTTTCCAAATTGACTGGAATTTGCCTCAACCCTGGTGCATCTGCGGCTAACATCCCTAGCCTAATCTTTTATTTAGGCGACTGAAGTTATTGTATGACGACTGTAACGCCCAGTGTAAAAAAAAAAAATGGATCCGGATTATTCTGGTCTATTTTGTATAAAATAATATATTTTTTAGGGCAATATTTTCATCCAGACTTAATTTAAATGCCCCTGACCTCTCTCATCTGGCCATCTCTGGACAGCATGGTGATGTCTATGGACAAGCCTGGGCCAATAGGGACGTGTGGAATTGGAACATGGAACCGGTATTGGGGTTCCTGCCTAACCCCTGTGGTGTGCAATCACACGCAATATTTTTAACACATCATTTTCTCATTCTCACATCTGGGCTGGGTTAACCAACACTACGTCTCCTTTCCAATACCACTCCACAACAATTTCATAAGACACTCTCTTTATTCACTCTCTCCTCCCTCTCTTCAACTCTCACCCTAATTCATACCTCTACTCGCTCTCCACTTCTCCCTCGCTCTTCTACTTTCCCTACTCTCTAGCTCATTATTTGTTCTTTATGTAATGACTCCAACATTCCATCCCCACTTAACCCTTTTAAGTCATAGCAGTGAGACTTTAGTCCCCCCCCTCTGGCCCAGGCCACGGTCTGGCGTCCCAGCAGCACACATTCTGTCTCTCCATTCACCAAGAAACACAACGCCGGTCGGGGAAGTCAGAGCACAGAGAAGGGCCCGGGAATACAGGTCTTCGTTCCCCGTCTGGTCTGCACCCATTGAATCGTTTGCTTTGAATCAATCACCTGCGGCCAAATGTATTGCAGTTTAGTCCAACCTCTTTCTTAGAAAGCTGTGGGTGTTGCCCGGGTATTGCATCGAGTTCTGTATTTCGTGTCGTCCCCCCTTTTTTCCCTGGAAAGCAACTGTGCTTCTCCTTGTATGGATCGAAGCTTCCATGTGTGTTTTTATTAGCAGAGAAAATGGGTAAGTCCTTTCAAGGAAGCCAGGCGCTAAAAAACAAACACAAACATGAAAAATTGGGTTTGACAAGACTTGATGCCGAATCTTTCTCTCGCTGGGAACACATGAACTCAGCAAATAAAGAAACGTCCCTTTTTCAGGACCCTGTCTTTCAAAGATAATTTGTAATTATCCAAATAACTTCAGATCTTCATTGTAAAGGGTTTAAACACTGTTTCCCATGCTTGTTCAATGAACCATAAACAATTAATGAACCTGCACCTGTGGAACATCCGTTTAGACACTTACAGCTTACAGAAGGGTAGGTAATTAAGGTCACAGTTGTGAAAACTTAGGACACTAAAGAGGCCTTTCTACTGACTCTTAAAAAATACCAAAATAAAGATGCCCAGGGTCCCTGCTCATCTGCGTGAAGGTGCCTCAGGCATTCAATGTCCGTACTGTGAGACGCCTAAGACAGCGCTACAGCGAGACAGGGTGGACAGCTGATCGTCATCCCAGTTGCAGACCACGTTTAACAACACAGGATCGGAAAATCTGAATATCACACCTGCGGGACAGGTACAGGATGGCAACAACAACTGCCCGAGTTACTCCAGGAACACGTAATCGCTCCATCAGTGCTCAGACTGTCCGCAATAGGCTGAGAGAGGCTGGACTGAGGGAATTTATTTTTCACCTTTATTTAACCAGGTAGGCCAGTTGAGAACAAGTTCTCATTTACAACTGAGACCTGGCCAAGATGAAGCAAAGCAGTGCAACACAGTTACACATGGAATAAACAAACATATTTTCAATAACACAATAGGGAAAAAGTCTATATAAAGTGTGTGCAAATGGCATGAGGTTAGGCAATAGTAGTGAAGTAATTACAATTTAGCAATTGTAATTAGATGTACAGATGTGCAAGTAGAGATACTAGTGTGCAAAAGAGCAAAACCGTTAATAAAAACAATATTATATGGGGATACGGTAGGTAGATTGGGTGGGCTATTTACAGAAGCCTGAAATGTGGTAAAAGGTGGCAAAGTTCAAGGGGGCCGAATACTTTCGCAAGGCACTGTAGATATACCTGCTAGAGTTCGTGCTACGGGTGGGTGTTATTGTAACCAGTGAGCTGAGCTAAGGTGGAGCTTTACCTAGTAAAGACTTATAAATGACCTGGAGCCAGTGAGTCTGGCGACAAATATGTAGCGAGGGACACCCGACGAAAGCATGCAGGTCGCAGTGGTGGGTGGTATATGGGGCTTTGATGACGAAACGGGTGGCACTGTGATAGACTGCATCCCGTTTGTTGAGTTGAGTGTTGGAGGCTATTTTGTAAATTACATCGCCAAAGTCGAGGATCGGTAGGATAGTCAGTTTTACAAGGGTATGTTTGGCGGCGTGAGTGAAGGAGGCTTTGTTGCGAAATAGGAAGCTGATTCTAGATTTAATTTTGGATTGGAGATGTTTAATATGAGTCTGGAAGGAGAGTTTACAGTCTAGCCAGACACCTAGGTATTTGTAGTTGTCCACATTCTAAGTAAGAACCGTCCAGAGTAGTGATGCTAGTCCTCACCAGACATCACGGTGTGTCACAGCGTCATCGGACTGAGCTTGTTGTCATTGCAGGCAATCTCAATACTGTGCGTTACAGGGAAGACATCCTCTTCCCTCGTGTAGTACCCTTCCTGCAGGCTTATCCTGACATGACTCTCCAGCATGACAATGTCACCACACACAGAATGAGCAGTATGGCTGATTTCCTGTAAGACAGGAATGTCAGTGTTCTGCCATGGCCAGCGAAGAGCCCCGGATCTCAATCCCATTGAGCATGTCTGGAACCTGTTGGATCGGAGGGTGAGGCCTAGGGCCATTGCCCCCCAGAAATGCCTGGGAACTTGCAGGTGCCTTGGTGGAAGAGTGGTGTAACATCTCACAGTAAAAACTGGCAAATGTTGTGCAGTCCATGGGGAGGAGATGCACTGCAGTACTTAATGCAGCTGGTGGCCACACCAGATTCTGACTGTTACTTTTGATTTTGACTCCACCTTTGTTCAGGGACACATTATTCCATTTCTGTTAGTCACATGTCTGTGGAACTTGTTCAGTTTATGTCTGTTGTTGAATCCTGTTATGTTCATACAAATATTTACATGTGTTAAGTTTGCTGAAAATAAACGCAGTTGACAGTGGGAGGGCGTTTCTTTTTTTGCTGAGTTTATTACAGAATCCTGACAACATATTTCAGAACCATGACAATTTTAAATCTGTGTTCCAGCATTCCTCAGCTGCCTGGTTACAGCAGATGAGACAGGTAGCCATGTGACTTTCGGGGGTTAGATCTGTCTCCTTCCCCAGATAGGAAGGAATCCTCAACCTTGTTCTATAACAAATATTTTATTTTCCAATTTAGCCCTCAAAACAGTGTGAGAAAAAGGAATTCATATGCAAAAACCATTGTCTGAATAATCAAGAAATTATATGTTATGAACCTAGCAAATATGTAAACCAGATGTGTCCTACCTTTTGGTAGGGTTGTAAAAACAAGCCTTGTTGTTTTGTCTGGGTCTGTGGTTTACAGGACTTCTAAACGCAGTAATCTGCTATTCTTCCCGTCTTATCTCTTCTCTGCAAGACATTAATCCCCCATTGCAGCGAGTTCAAGAATGATACCACTCTCTCCTCCTCTCCCATCCGGCCCAGTTTAGAACCTGTGGAATATGCTGGTCCAGGGTTGTGTCCCAAATGCCACCCTATCCCCATACAGTGCACTACTATTAATGTCAAAAGTAGTGCACTATGTAGAGAAAAGGGTGTCATTTGGGACGCAGATCTGGTTTTTGGTTGGCTGGTGGTTTTGTCTCTCACTGTTTCTATAGAGTCAGGTCTGTTATCGAGGAACCCAGAGAGGAGCCTATCAGCCTGGCCGGCCTGGTCCATACGCAATCGTCATTCAACCGGAGTTATTTACTGGGTTCTACTGCCTTATCTCCCACACCAGTGGGCTAATAGTGGGGGGAAGAGACAATGGAGGCTGGGGTAGGGGAGAGAAGTTTTGTGGGAGGGGATAGAGAGTATGGGGGAGTATTGAGTATGGGGGAGGGGGTGAAGTGGTCACTTGTTCTGGCGCGCATCCGACCATGTGTTCCCCAATGAAAAGAAGCAACACTGTGGAAATGTGCCTACAGGCAGAAATGTGGAGGAGGATGGTGGGGGCTGGGGGTGTGTGAGTGCAGAGGTGTATGGATAGGGTACTTTTGTGTGTGTAGGGCCCCCTTCAGAAATCGAGCGTGCTGTCAGATTGGAAAGCCAGGCGAACGTGAAGCCAGCCTACTTTAAAGTTGCTTCTGTCTGGCTGTGTAACAGAGTTAATATACTATATTCATGGTGGATCAACATCCAGTCAAAATAATTTAGTACTATGGTCACTGTTCGCTTTGAAATGTAGACAATTTTCTGTTGAAATGTAGACAATGCCACTGTTGGATTGCATTTCGATTGTGGACATTGTTGTCCTTGTAGAGAAGACTAAGCTGAATGGCAAGAAGCTGCGGTATGCAGGACATGAAAGCTTACCATTCTCACATAAACCCCTTCTGATTCACAGATGGTCTTAATCGCACAATATACAGTGCCTTCAGAAAGTGTTCACTCACCTTGACTTTTTCCACATTTTGTTACAAAGTGGGATTAACCCCTTACGGTCGATGTCCGCGCCCTGTGGAAATTGAATTGGCATAATAAATAACAAAAAGCCCATCAAAATTCTCAGTGTAAGCTTGAGAGACGTTTGTTTGCATAGGATGTGTCTCAATCTACCGCATCTGCAGTGAAAGATGACCAAGTTTATTTTTCTCAGATTTTGTGTACAAATTTGGTAACATCCCTTTTAGTGAGCATTTCTCCTTTGCCAAAATAATCCATCCACCTGACAGGTGTGACATATCAAGAAGCTGATTGAAACAGTGTGATCATTACACAGGTGTACTTTGTGCTGGGTACAATATAAGGCCACTCTAAAATGTGCAATTTTGTCACACAGCACAATGCCACAGATGTCTCAAGTTTTTAGGGAGTGTTAATTTGGCATGCTGGGTACAGGAATGTCCACCAAAGCTGTTGCCAGAGAATTTTATGTTAATTTCTCAACCATATGTCGCCTCCCCCGTCATTTTAGAGAATGTTGTAGTACGTCCAGACCACGTGTATGGCGTTGTGTGGGCAAGCGGTGTGTTGATGTCAACGTTGTGAACAGAGTGCCCCATGGTGCTGGTGAGGTTATGGTATGGGCAGGCATAAGCTACGGACAACAAACACAATTTCATTTAATTGATGGCAATTTGAATGCACAGAGATACCGTGACGAGGTCCTGGGGCCCATTGCCGTGCCGTTCGTTCATCAACCGCCATCACATCAGGTTTCAGCATGATAATGCACGGCCCCATGTTGTACGGTTCTGTACGCAATTCCTAAAAGCTGGAAATGTCCCAGCTCTTCCATGGCCTGCATATTCACCAGACATGTCACCTGTTGAGTATGCTTGGGATGCTCTGGACTGACGTGTACAACAGTGTTCCAGTTCCTTCCAATACCCAGCAACTTCGCACAGCCATTGAAGAGGAGTGGGACAACATTCCACAGGCCACAAATCAACAGCCTGATCAACTCTATGCGAAGGAGATGTGTTGTGCTGCATGAGGCAAATGCTGGCCACACCAGATAGTGACTGGTTTTTCAAGCAACGCCCCTACCTTTTTTTATTACGGTATCCATCTGTGACCAACAGATCCATATCTGTATTCCCAGTGATGTGAAATTCATAGATTAGGGAGGGCCTAATGATTTATTTTTTGGGCTAAGTTCCTTATGAACTACAAAATCTTTGAAATTGTTGCATGTTGCTTTAATATATTTGTTCAGTATATTATATATATTATTATATTATATTATATATATATATATATTAGCTTTGGTGGACATTCCTGCAGCCATCATCCCAACAATGCAGAAAGAGTAATAAATACAAAATGATTAACGATAACTTGGCTATTTATATGGGTTACCAGTACCACTTCGTTATGCAGGGGTATGAGATAATTGAGGTAGTAATGAACATGTAGGCAGGGATAAAGTGACTAGGCAACAGAATAGACAAACAGTAAAAGCAGCGCATGTGAAGAGTCAAAAGGGTCAATGCAGTTAGCCTGGGTAGCTATTGGTTAACTACTTAACTATTTAGCAGTCTTATGGCTTGGGGGTAGAAGCTGTTCAGGGTTCCTGTTGGTTCCAGACTTGGTGCATTGGTACCACTTGCCGTTTTGAGGATCTGAAGGCCCATGCCAAATTTATTCAGCCTCCTGAGCGGGAGAGGCGTTGTAATGCCCTCTTCACGACTGTATTGCTGTGTGGGTGGACCATGATAATTAATTCCTTAGTGATGTGGACAGCGAGGAACTTCTGGACCTGCTCCACTACAGCCCTGTGGATGGGGGTGTGCTCTTACCCTTAATTTCCTGTAGTCCATGATCAGCTCTTTTTGTCTTGCTGACATTGAGGGAGAGGTTCTTGTCCTGGCACAACACTGCCAGGTCTCTGACCTCATCCTCATCAGTGATCAGGCCTACCACCGCCGTCATCTGCAAACTCAATGATGGTGTTGGAGTCGGACCATTCAGAAGAGCCCCGGTTTGCTCCCTGTATTTTTCCAGCAGGAATGGAATGGGTTTGTAAATGCCCTTCCCAGACTTCTTCATTCCTTGCCCTGTTCTCTTTCACCAGCTTCTCTTCTCTCGGCTCCTCACTCCACTACTCCCCTCTCCCTCAATTTTTTTCGCCTCCTCACTCCCTCCCTCCGCCTCTCGCCTTGCTCTTTCACTCCCGCCTTCATGCTGCGCCATGAAGGCTAGTCATGTGACAGGGGAGGTGGGCGGGATCTTTTTTTCGCTCTCGCTCTCGCTCTCTCTCTCTCCCAGCACATCAAACCCTTTGTTCTCCACTAAACCCTGCCCGTAGACACACACACACACACAGGCTGACTGGAAGAAGTGCTTTCTCTTCCTCTCTCCACCCTCCCTCTCGCTCTTTTGTCGCTGCTAAAAGCAGCATGTGGATCCTGGCTCATCCTACACTGCTAATGGCATTTAGATATGCTCATGTATTTTAAAGAAGGGTGGGTGATTTTTCTCCCCATGCGCTCCCTCCGTTCCCTTTAATAGTCTGATGTTATTTCCTTTGACGGTTCGGTCCCTGTTTCCTCAGCGACCATGACGATTACCACCCGCCTTTTATATCCTGTGTTTTTGTTTTGCCTCACTGCTCGCTGCGTTCATTTCCTGGTTCGGCGGGTTTCGTGTGTGTGTGTGTGTACTACTGACTGACAGATGTAAGCTTCTGGCTGACTTCTGAAGATATCTGAAATATTCATCAAAGTGTTAGATTTTCACATAAATTATAAGGCATTTGGTTTAATGTCGAAGTGGTGGGCTAGGTTTGTTTATGAGTGCTATATTGAGCATGAGATTCCGTTTTATTTCTCTTTGGTTTACCAGCTAGCCATCATCTGATGGTCTGGCATTCCTTTACTACATTACTACTGTCTAGCCACACGCACGAGCACACACACACTCCGAAACAGTAGAGCTGTGGCGTTACCATTATCGCAATATTTTGTCCATGCCAAAAATTCAAATGTGACACAAATCAAACTCTTTGGTCCTTTAAGAAACCTGCTGTATGTAAAAATATTGGAAAATAAAAATGAGTATCGTGATACTGGTATCATCTCGGCCTTGCAAAACTCCCATTCCTAGGTGAAAGCAGAGTAGAGACAGGTGTGAATGACTCACCCCAGGTGAGAGGACAGGACTCCACGCTTCAAGGTCGCACACACTTTCCTACCACAAAGCCAGCCATACTCCTTACTGACGTTACTCTGGATTTCTTCTCAATGCCAGGCAGTGTATCCTTATCTTTCCGCCAGGGCTTGTTTCATGGAGACACGGCCTCCCAGAGCTCTGTGACCCCTCTGTATGTGTCTCTGAAGTCAGGCCTCAGGAAGCGTGTCAAATCAAATTCATATTTTTTTTGTCACATGCTTCATAAACAACAGGTCTAGACTAACAGGAAAATGCTTACTTCTCCCAACAATGCAGAGTAATAATAGAAAATTAATTACACATAATAATAAATACACAATGAGTAATGATAACTTTGCTATATACCCAGGGTGCCAGTACCGGGTCGATGTGTAGGCATACGATGTGGTTGAGGTAGATATGGACAAATAACTAAGAATAAAGTGACCAGGCAACAGGATAGATAATGAGCAGCAGAGTGTGTGATGGATGGATCTATAAGAGGGAGCCTCACCAGAGAGGATGGCACATGGCCACTTAATCTCTTCTCTCTGGCTGAGGGGAGACGAGTCCCAGACCGCGTGCACGCAACCGAGTGTCAGCTAAAAGTCGAAAGAGAAAAGCGAGTGACTCGGGTATGTTTGGTAGCTACTAATCCACGGTGTGTGTTTAGTGAATATCAGAGATGGAGATTGGCACTTGTTTTCCTGATGGCCATCACACAGAGAATTGTATTACAGTATTGTCAGAAAGTCCAGGGAAGAGGCCTGTTTTGCCGGACGCCCTCGCCGGCTTTGAGCGCTTATTGAAACGAGTCTGGGACAAATGTAAAATGCATTTAAATGGCTTGTTATTTCTTAAGAACCTCTGCGGGGTTTCTGGAAGTCTGCAGGGGCACTCCACATGCCCTCGTTGAGAGTGTTATTACACACACACCGTGTTTTATGTGGGAGAGACTTCTTGTTGGAGCTCCTGTCCTGACATTTGTTTTTCAGATTGTACTTGTATGTTTTCCTGTGTGGGTGTTTCTGTGAACGCCAGTATTATTGGTTGTCCCTGTACTGGTGCTTTTCCACTGAGACTAACCCCTACACCAGTAGGTCGCCAGTGTTTTATGTTCATGTGAGCTCTAGTGTAATTGTTTCCATCAGGAATGCGACACTAAGACTTGGGGCGAGAGGAACCAGCAACCTCTGCATCATTCAAGACGGTCTCTCTCCCCCCCTCCCGCTTGCTTGCTCTTGTTCTCACTCTCTCTCTGTGTCTTGTGTGATGGAGAGAGAGAATGTGATTGTGGCTACTTCCTGTATGCCTGCTTCCTGTTCCTGTGTGGATCACAGACAGGAGCGGGGGACTCATTGTGTCGCTGCAGCAGCCAAAACTCCTCCCTCTCTCCCTTCCTCTCCACAGCCCTACTACACCCAGCATTCTCCCTCTGTCCCTCTCTCTCTCCATAGCCCTACAACGTATTGTTCATTCTCTCACCCCTTTACTGCCCCTAGTGGTTGACTGTAGTACTGCAGTACATTGCGTACTGCCCCTCCCCCACACTCACCACAGCCCCATGTGGAATTTTTTTAATTGAAAAGAAGAGGCTTGGGGTAGAAAAAAAGCACTCTTCCTTTAAAATGAACAGGAAAACTGTGGACTCGGGTCCTGGTTCAGATTTGTGTTTGTTTGTTTGGTTTTACAGGGAAGAGTTAATTGTTTATCTCTTATAACTTTTCTTTGGTTCCCCATCACCTCCCTCCCCCGCAATGGCCTTGTTTATAGGTCCATGTGTGCTTTATTGCTAATCAGAATATAAAATACAGCATCTCTGAGTAGCTGATTATTCAGTCTTCTGAAATCCTCCCATATGTTTTTGCTCACTGGCTACCTTTGGTACTGGCCACGTCACACTCCAGGCTTATTTTCCTAGATCACACTAACCTTGGAAATGGGAGGCTGCCTTACTTTCCCTTTCTTACAGGTGTGTGTGGTGTGCTACTTTAGTCTGTGTGTGCGCTAATGAAGAGGGAGTATACATACGTGTTCTCACATCATTTTGTGTCTTTTTTTTCTGGAGGAACTGTGAAGAGAGAATGGTGTATTTATATCCAGGCGTCATGAAAAGGTGTGTGTGCAAGTGTAGACAGGTGACGCTTTGGAGCGTTCATCTGAATGTATGACATGAAATTTGAGTCTTGGAAATACATTTTACATTGCCACATTCTGAAAACAGGCCTGCGTCTTCCTCCTAGGCTTAAGCCTCTTTGTGTCTGTATAAGAGATTCTGGGCGCCCGAACACAGCCCCTTCTAAACAAAAAGTGACCTTGTTCGGTTGGTCTGTATTGATTATTGATAGCTGTAAAGAGGGTGAGAATGAAAGCCGCAGGGGGTTGGGTGTTTGAGAGAGTATTGAACCAGCGGCCCTTTCCCAAATTGCATCCTGTCCCCTATGTAGTTCACTGCTATTCACCAGAGCCCTATGGGCCATGGTCAAAATGAGTGCACTAAATGGGGAATAGTGTGCCATTTGGGATGTACACATAGTGTGTGTTGAGAGGTTGTCCTCTAAATTCCAGTCAGTGTGGATGAGGAGAAGGAGGAGGGCCTGTAGCAGCAGAGGCCTCACTGGTCTCTAGCCATCTCACCAGACTGATAGGAAAGTGGGTTATGTAACGTTGGCTCTATAGAAAGAACATAGCAGCCCTCTCTTTTTGTCTCTCGCTCTCTCTCTACATGCCCCTTCACTTTTTCCATTTCTGTTCATCTGTTTTCCCTACCCTCTCTCTTACCCCCAATGCACTGATTTCTTGCCCTCATTGTCCCCGTCGCCCCCTCCCACCCTCGTTTCTCTGTCTCTCCCTCCTGGGACAGAGTGTGATCGAGGGTTATCTTGATTCATTTCAGAGACCTCTTCCTTCCCAAAATGTCCTTTGCGCACAGCTCCATCATGTGGAACTCTTGGCTTGAACACAGCACATTCAGGGTAGGGGAGGCTACTACTGGGCGCGCAGGCCCGGGTGTAGAACACATGGGAAGGGGTTCAGTGGAAAGGTGCCAGCTACAGTTTTGTAACTAGGTACATGGCGTGCTGCTGCTGCTATTGAAACGTAAGAAACACAAACTAAGTCGAGCAGCTCGGGAGCCAAGAGAAAGTGCCGATTTTAATTAGACTAAATGTCATCAGTCACTGGGGGACTGGAAGTATGTGTGTTAGGCATGGGCATTTGATTTCACTGTTCAAATAATATCCAGAATGTTTTACTTCAATGGGGACTTGTTTGTGTGACTCATGAAAGGTGGTGCACTTTGCTTGGGATTTTCCAATGATTTACAAATCTCCCGCTTCACATGGAGCCTCTGACTGTAAAGCTGCTTTGATTGACCTACCAATAGCAATCTGGATGTGTGAAGTGCCTATAGGCTACCAGTGCCTCTTTTAATGGGATGCATTCATAGCTGTTGTTCTATTATAATGTCAAATGGCATGGTCTGCCCTGGAATGTAGCAATGTCACATAGATAATTAAATACAATTTTAAACAAACGTTCATTTTTAAAAAAATTTTTTTTAAATGTATCAACTTGTAAGTAACCGAATACTAACCCATTCTAACAAATAACCGTGCCCATCATGTATGTGTGTGATGGCTTAGACTTTAAGGAAATTCTGTGGCTAGCGTTGTGAATGGAGGTAGATGGATGTTTTTGAGGTATTTTTTTCCCCCATTTAGTGTTATTTGTGTGACGCCCCTTTGCTTCATTCCAAAAGGCCTGGTCACTGACCTCGGAACCCTCACTGACCTTCCTCCATACAAGCAATCACACTTCCCACACACACACAATCTCTCTCCCTCACTCGCTGTCACACTGACATGGACACCCCCTTCTCTCCCGCCTCTGCTCTGACCCTGTCCTCCTCCTCCTCTCTCTGCCCTACAGATGGAGGCGTGCGGAGGGACGCTACGCGGTGGATAGGGCCTCCATAGTCAGCCACTGGAACTGGCTGCAGGCCCACGTGTCTGACCTGGAGTACCGCATCCGCCAGCAGACGGACATCTACCGCCAGCTCCGCTCCAACAAGGTCAGCACCACGTCGATGAACACAACCCCGGGTCTTAACTCTGATTACGATTCTTATTCTCTTTTTTTAAGTGATTCAATGTTTCTTTATGGTCAGCACCCTCAGTCTCAGCCACCTGGGTTGCCCTGGCAACAAGCCCAAGAGTGGAGGGGGAGGACCTGGTGAAAGTCATGATGTCATGGGGGGGGTGGGGGGGGGTAAAAGCATGTCTCGTGACCTAACATGTCTCTCGCACCCCACGCTCAAAGTAACTCAGCTCACACCTCAAAAGTGGGAACGCGTTTCTATTCTGTTCGTATCAAGAGTATGTTGCACTCCTCAATACCTCTGACATGTCTGTCTGCTTTTATCCCTCACTCTCTTCCCCACTCCTATCCTCTGCTCCTCTTTTTCTTTCTCTCACTTCATCCATCCATCAGTGATTTCCCAGTGGAATATCTTAGCCTTCCTGGTTACATTTCTAAGAAATTGCTTCAACAGCTTGTTCATGGTGCCCCTTGTCTGTGGCTACACTGAAACCAGTTACTTTGGTGCAAAGCCACTGTTACCTCTGGTGTTATGAATCAAAAGGACTGAAGAGCTCACCCTGGCCTATCTGCGCTCTCGTAGGGTTCCATAATGCTTGCAGAGACCTCCCTCTTTGACGTGTCACCCGAGGACGGGGAGGTGAAGGCGGAGCCTGTTGGTTGCCCTGTAATGCAGGTAAATGAGTCTGACGATGTAACTGTCCAATCAGATCCTCAACAAGCCTGTGTCTTAATTTCTTAGACATCAATTCGCATATCCTATTCATGCCCTAATTTTAGGTGAATATGTCCACAGTTCAGTTAGTACTACATCCTCTTAAGTAATTGTAGTATAATGTACTGTATCAAAGAGAAAGGGAGCGCAAATGCGACTTTTCCACTTAGCGTGGTCCCTCCCTACCAGTTCAGAGGAGAAAGAAGGGAGAGAGGGGGAGAGAGGACAGCACCCAAGATGGCACCCTGGCACTGTGCCCAAAATAGAGAGACGGGAACAAGACTCGCCCACAGAACCCTAACCAGCCTCCGGGACTTGGGAGGGAGGAGGGACTACTATCTCAGGAAGAGAAGGGGTGAGGAGGGGGAGGTCCCAAAACAGTGGTGGTCTTTGTTTTGTCATGCCAAGTAGCGTTGACCTTTCTATCCATTCAGTTGTGGCCCGAGGAATTCACTAGGAGGTCGTTCAACTGTTCTGGGCTCGGCTGTAGTGGAATGGAGTTGAGGGTGGGTTTGGAAGAGTTTTTAGAAGGGGAGTTCCATGGTAGCCGTGCCAACCTTGTCTTTGGTTCCAGGAGTGCGGCTCAGACGGTGGGGCGGAGGGTCCGGGATCCGTGGAAACGAGCCCGAGGAAAGGGTGCGCGTCCGGGAGACAGGTCAACGGGATCATCAACAGGTACGACACAACCGAATGAGCCCTCTTACCCGTCCCATTGGTGTGTGTCCTGCAGGAATCCCAACCATTCTATGCCACCACTGTGTCTGAACAAAGGGGGTGGGTGGATGGGGACATGGTCCATGTGGGAATTGCAGCTGCTCGCTGTCCTTCCCAAACATACTACAGGGTTTGGACACACAGCACATGTGTTCATGCTGCAGCCTGTTGTTTTCTCTCTAGTGGAATGCAGAACTGTGAATGGAAGTTCTTTGTGTTACACTTAAATAATCATTCTGTCACCAAGTAATACGTATTCACACTCATTATAGTGCTAAATGGGATGGGTGTTTCCTCCCATACGGTTACATTGAGACCTACCAAATAAGCTACTCAGTGGACAATCAAAACATAAATCCATAGTGAACATAATCAGTAGTGGTAATATATGGACTCACGTATTGCAATGTTGATGAGTGACTGTCCCTCCCTTCCCTCCAGCTTATGTCATTGGTCTATATATCTACAATGTCCATATGTATTAGTGCTGAGCGAATAACCAACATTTCTGTTATTTTTTGTTTTTTAAACAACTAGTTGATCGATAGTTCAATTATTTGAAATCTATTTTGTTCTGTTTTTCTGTGAGCTCAATGTGCACAGTTTCTTTAGAAATAAATTAGATCCAGCCTGAACTATGCGATGCAGTAGGGAGTTGTAGTTTCCAACTGGCCAATATTGTAGTAAACTACAAAGAGCATAATCCATTGATTCTTCTACTTGTTCGGTCTCTGTTTCTTTTATGCCTGCTGCAGAAGAGGCAGAAGAATGTGTGATTGTGAGGGGATATAGAGAGCAGCTGTCGCTTCGAGGTATCTCTACCTGAAAATACATGATCTATGTGATTGATTGTTGGTATTCAGCAGTCATAAAAGTATGCCTTGTTTACCTTGAGGAACTCCAAAATAGTGATTTTTGTCAGAAAGCATTGGCAGCAGCTCTGTGTAGATGAGATGACTTTGAATGAAAGAATAAATTCATCGAATGAAAAATAATAAATAATATACACAACTGAAATATTTTATTAAAGTGACGTGAATAAATGATGCTTAATAAGTGATAAGCAGTAATGATGGGCAGTCACTACCATCATGGGACTTTTATGAGTTGTTTTATTTTCTGTGTTACAGCATTCAGCACAAATAATCGAAAGCCAACCGACCTCAAAAAGCACTAATCACTCAGCCCTAATATTTAATCAGCAGCTTTTGTATGTAGATTCACAGGGTTTCTCTGTCTTCTTTTGTGTTGCGTAGTATTGATGAGTGACTGTCCCTCCTCCCTCCAGCCTGCGGCCTGGCTCTCCCCAGGGTTCTGACCCGGAGGAGCAGCTGAGGAAGCAGCAGCAGAACCAGCCCTTGCCCCAGCTACTGTGCTCCCCTCAGGATGACACGTGTGTGTCGGCCCGAACACGGCCCCTCCTCAGCTGCAAGAGACGACGCCTCGTCAGGCCCAGCGCCGTCACCAACCTCAACCGCAAGGTTGGTGTGTGCGCGCTTTACTGTGTGTGTAATATTGTTTTTCTGTTGGTGTGCTTTCACTGCTACATTGTCATATTGTGTTTTCAGTTGTTTTTCTGGGTAGCGAATGGGTGTATTGTTTGCTAGTATGACTGTCAGTGGTCTTGAAACTACAGAGTGGTTGGCTGATATTTTGTCTGTGTATAGCCTATATATTATGTGTGTGTTTATAAGGATATACCATCTGCAATGTGTGTCCTTTTACGCATTGGTGTGTGTACATTTGTTCACTGTTTGACATTACCTCTTGTCCGGTGCACGTAAAAAAATAAATATCAGACCAGCAGAATATAGAATACTGTTGTCCGGATGGACAAGTAAAATAAATCACATTATCAAACAAATACTCCGGTCAGAATTGGACTAGAGTATCCTCCACATGCGTTGTTGTGCTCTGTTCTCCCAATGTATGCAGAGCGCATCAGAATAGAATTATATTGCGTTGACAGGCGGGGTATGTCAATCACTTTTGAGATCAAAGCGCAGAACCACACGTAGCCACGTTTGTTCATATTCCTTGCTAGTTAGTGAGTTATTTGCCCAGGTATAGCATATTTTTGGTCAGCAAACAGGGTTCGTATTGTCATGAAAGACCTTGAAAAGTGATGGCGCGGGTATCACCTGTTGTGTTCCCGTGTGATTGGGTCCGAGGAAAGAGGGAGACATTACAGCAGGTAGGCCTATAAAATAACGATGGGCAACGGATGAACTAAAGAGCCAATTCAAACATATGGTGTTGCCTGGCTAGTTGACTGTTTAGCTTAAAGCATCATATGCATGTCATTGTCGTGTCCGATGTCCTAAAGAGAAGAAAAAACCCGTTCCAGCAGCACTCGTCGTGAATGATGAACGGCTGTGTTAATAAACCAAAGCTAATTACTGCTGTTTATAAAACGGCCTCTCAAGCACTCGAAAGAGTTGAGAAATAAATCCGACTCATTTGGAAAGTTCTATTAAGCATTGGCCATGTCATTCTGACGACGTTGAAATATGTGTGTGATTTGACCTAGCCCAAATGAGAAATGATTCCCAATGCTGTCAGTAAATCTCCACTGAAACCTCAATATTTTAGCCTTACAAGGCAGATGAACATGTTTGTTAGTTACCTTGCTTGAGGTAGCCAACCGTAGCCATTTGATCCCTGATTCATTCAATTAGGAAAGTATGTTTAGTTTAGTTGTAAGTGTAATGTTGCAATATTTTGTCAGCCAACCATCCTCCAGTAGAGCCTTAAAGGGGCAGTGTTGTATTTTCAGACAGGCTTGCATATGCAAAGTAGCCTATTGGCAGAGGGTAGCTTACATTTTTGCGGTTCTCTGAATGGTAGTAATAATGATAATTGTATTTTGTAAAGTGATTTTAAGTCTCCCTTTTGGCCCATAGAGTTACAGACCATCATTATTCGGGGGACAAGTGACTTGAGCTTTCGGACGAGTACAAAGTCAGTCCTACTTGTCCAAAGGGCAAGTCGCTAAAAAAAAAGTGAATGTATGCCGGTCTGTGTGTGTCTCGCGTTACAAGTGTGAAAGGACATGCGAGCGTCTGTGTTTGTACTAGCATTAAGTGTGATTACACGTGGGGAGTGTACGTGTTTGTCAATGTACTGACTACAGCATATGGGTTAATGGTGAATGACCAGCCCTCCACGCCAGTACATTTTAAGAATCTGCATTCAAACTCTCATAGTGAGAGAACACACCCTCGGTGTGTGTGTGTGTATAGGCTAGATGTCTTCTACCTCTGCATTCTCCGAAGACGTCTATTCCTTCACTTGAAGTGGCCTTGGAACAGGTGGCTAGTCTCCAACGACGCAGGTAGGGCTGAACGGCGCAGACTCGTGTTCTGTTTAAAGCAGCGACGTTATATCTCAGACTAGGAGGAGCTGCCTGACAAGACGCACACAATTCAAAGAGGTTTGACTGGACAGGGGGAGCTTATCCCAGATCAACACTCATACTCTGTTTAGTAAAAGGAAATGCTGCCATAACGGGAGCGGACTGTGAACAAGCTCTCCTCTCAGCCCCTTGCGCTTCAGATCGTTGTTTAAAGCGTTAAACTAAACAGGAACTTATCTTGTTAAACCAGCACCGCCGCAGTTTCAAAGGCTTACCCTATACGTAAATGGCAGGAAAAGCTAAGCTTGTGGTGCTATGTATCTATGTTTTTATTTCTTAAAACAATTGAATCTGTTCCGATTTTGATTTCCTTACAAGAAGGCAGGCGTTGTAGAAAGTACCCATGTTTGATTTTTTTAGAGACTTTAGACGCAGTGTTGATGTGCAACAGTATGTTGTTGCTGGAACAGAAATATCATGACTACTTCAGAGATGGTTTCCCTCTGTTTGCATGTTCCCCGTGTGTCTGGATCTTAACCGTTTGTCCTTGTTGTTGCATTGAGAATTTGCGCTCACTCGATTCCTTAGACCTACCTGGTTAAATAGGTTTAAAGAATCATCCCCCTCTCTTCTCCAGGGCCAGAGGCTGAGCGTACCGGGTCCTCGCTGCGGCTGCGAGGTCAACCCCCAGTGTATGACGTGTGGCGGCCGCACCCTCTCCTCCTCTGACGTCCAGTATGAGCGCCCTCTACTGGAGAGGCTGTCCCAGTTCGACCCCTGCGTGCACCCCATCCTCTCCCTCACAGACGGTAAGATTGATCGGTTGCTTGACAGATTGATTGAATTTGTTTGATCATAAAAATACATCCAAACCCGCTCCAGCCGGAGACAATGTACGCCTTGTAGCTACATGCACCACATCTTCTCTCATTGTTGTAAGTAGCTCTGCCCTCGTCATGCCCTGGGTCAAGGGCCGGGGGTTGGCTAACAAGGGCCGGGGGTTGGCTAACAAGGGCCGGGGGTTGGCTAACAAGGGCCGGGGTTGGCTAACAAGGGCCGGGGTTGGCTAACAAGGGCCGGGGTTGGCTAACAAGGGCCGGGGGTTGGCTAACAAGGGCGGGGTTGGCTAACAAGGGCCGGGGTTGGCTAACAAGGGCCGGGGGTTGGCTAACAAGGGCCGGGGTTGGCTAACAAGGGCCGGGGTTGGCTAACAAGGGCCGGGGGTTGGCTAACAAGGGCCGGGGGGTTGGCTAACAAGGGCCGGGGGTTGGCTAACAAGGGCGGGGGGTTGGCTAACAAGGGCCGGGGGTTGGCTAACAAGGGCCGGGGGTTGGCTAACAAGGGCCGGGGGGTTGGCTAACAAGGGCCGGGGGTTGGCTAACAAGGGCCGGGGGGTTGGCTAACAAGGGCCGGGGGGTTGGCTAACAAGGGCCGGGGGGTTGGCTAACAAGGGCCGGGGTTTGGCTAACAAGGGCCGGGGGTTGGCTAACAAGTGCCAGAGGTTGCTGTTCCATCTTGTGTTTGCTGGGTAGTGGAGCAGCATAGTTGGTTTATATGTGATAACGATCCAGTATTGACTACTTAGTCGCACCGCATTATATAGACTATATTCTAGGCAGAATTTGAGCTGGAGCTTTGATGTATCGAGAACTTGCAGCACCACCAGCTTCAATCCAATCAAGGGGCTTTGTTCCACCCATGTCATGTGGTGTGTATTTCATTCTGATTCTGATTTCCACTAGTGAGCTCCCTCCCACACTTTTCTACTGCTGTAGTAAAGGCCTGTGGCCCGCGCCTGTAATGTGGGCCTGCCAGTGCTTAGATTAAAGGCAGGGGGAAGTAGAGTGCAGGATGAAAGCAGGCCAAATCCTCAGGGGGTTGGCGAGGGTGGAGGGGCTTCTAGAGCTTCCAGTCTGAACCTGCTGAAGTCCTCCCCCTGGTGGATTGAGGGAGAAATCCACTCTGACGCTCTGTCAAAGCGCTGCTGCTCACTGCATCCACCCTCGCCCTCTCGGTCCCAGATGTTCCTTTTCCACATGAGAGGAGCTAGCTAGCTACCTTGGCCTGAGAGATGTGAAAGCGTCAAAAGTCTGCAGTGTAATGAGGTATAAAGGACTGGCTGGAGACGGATGGTGCAGTCAGAACTAGGTCAACTTGTGAAAGAGGGGATGGTTGGTGGTTGAGAAGGCAATGCAGTCGATGACCATGCAGTGCTACTGTCTGTCTGTAGGTGGTAGCGAGGGGTCCAATATGGCTGCTGTAGCTGGCACACACAATGGTGTTTGTCTTTTTTAATAGTGCACGGTTGATGGGGTTTGTAGTTTTTACAAGTTTGATCTGTAGTTCCCCTAGAATCTACGCCTATACAGTTCTCGATACTGGTTTGGTGGTTTGTTTCTATTTTGCCGGGCCAAGGTGCCCTGTTTAGGTGTAGGTAGGTTTATTTGAACATCTTGGTACATATGCAGAAACAAACATACCATTTGATGTAAAACACAAGTAAAAGGTAGTGATCAACTGAACTATATGGACAGTGAATTATCGATACATAGTAAGTCATAAACAACCTAGTTTGAGAGCTTATTTAGAATTATTATTTTACTTTTTACATTCATCTGCTGCCAACCACAAACCCCCTTCTCCCTTTGTGTGTTTGTGCAGACGTGGCGATGAGTCTGCACCTGCAGCGCGTCCTCAAGTCCCACTGGAACAGCCGGCCGCTGGAGAAGATCAAACCCCTGAAGAAGCTCTCCCTGAAACACAAGCTTTCCGTGGGACGTTCCCACGACCCCTCCGCCTCCTTCACCCCCAAAGACAAACATAAGATGACCAACTCCCTCCTCTCCACAGCCCGTAAGTAAAGCATCATCACCCTCCCCCACCCCCCCCCTCAAAAAAAACAACAAGGCTGAGACTTTAAGCCAAGCACAGGGGGTATTGGCTCCCAGCGTGGAAGGCTCGTATAGCCATTTGTCCCTAAGCATGTTAATCTTCTACACCTTAAACGTTGTGTAACGCAGCAGACCCAAATGTATACTGAAAGGCGACTTATTGGAAGGATCTCTTAATTTTGCAACGCTCTTAATATGATCGGTATTGGCTGTTCATATACCTGTGTAATAACAACACCAAACGTACGAGGCCCCACCAGCCTGAGAATTCACAGTCCTACATAACAAGCGTTTCTTTTGTTTGTTACTCTGTAGTATTCAGTTGTGAGTGTGTGGCCCAGCATTTCCTGGTAAATACAGTGACTCGGCTGCCTAAATGACAAAGCGCTTTCCTCTGTGTGATTGATTGAAGAAGCTTCGGTAGTTTTCTGCTTCAAATGCATGGACCCTATTCAGAGAGCACAGATGGATGGAGCACGATACCCTGATAATCATTTCATTTCAATGTTACATAATCCAGAGCTCTGCAGCACAAGGTTAAAATGTACGTTTCTAAGCCAGTTTTGGTTGCATTTGTACGCTCACGCAGTCCCACTCACAGACCTGGCTGAAAATATGACAGCTTTAGTGTTGTGGTGGAGTCTACTTCATCAGGATGTTTTTACAGTCAATTAACACTGTTAGACAAAATCAGAAATATATATTGACTGGTCGTGGCTAAAGTAGAAAAATTTATTCATATAATATAGTGTGTGTGTGTGTGTACAAAACATACACACTGCCTAACCCTCCGTTGCTCCACCCTCACCAGGCCTGTCCCACCACAAGGTGCGTTCAGAGAAGCTACACAGGCAGCAGCTGGACAGCCTGCTGGGGTCCACCAAGCTGGAGGGCCGCCCCCACTACCGAGGGAGCGGGGCCACGGGCCCTACGACAAGAGCCACGCACGCAAGAGGCCCCGAGAACACTCACTGTCACTAGACAGGATGGACAGTAAGTTGCCTACAGTCTGTTAATTTTCCTCTCCTTCTCTCTTTAACTTTCCCTCCCTCTCTCTAAGCACCTGTCTCATAGCTTGAGCAGCTCAAATGAGTTCTGAAGGGTAGGTGTCGCACCGCTCAGACACCTCCACCGCTTTTCACTGGACGTTTGACCCTTTCCATATTGTTTACTCTTTATTCAGTATCCATTTTATCCCGTGTCGGTTACTGAATTTTTAAGGCTTGAGTATTTGAGAGATGGATTTATATCAATCAATCGGGAGGATTCCAGTGTATTTCATGGGATTTTTTTTCTCTACTCTCTTATTCTTCCCCCATACTCGCTCTCTCTCGACCTCTCCTCAGACACCCCTAAGCTGTACCTGGATGGGGGCAGTCTGTGCCCGTCTCTATCTGCTGGGCTCCACACCCCTGCCCACAGCTCCCTGCTCCGACAGCTGTCAGCCTCCTCAGAGACCTGCTCCATGCCCTTCACCCCCTTCAACAGCAGCCTGAGGGACAACAGCAACCCGGTACGACACGCACACACAGCTGTCCTGTATAGCCGTGTGCGCATGCATGTCCTATGTGATTGAAACAATAATGGTGAAGTAATTTGTAGCAGTTGGATTGGTCGGTGACTGACCCTGCTCCCCTTCTACCCCGTCCAGCATCAGCCCATCCGCAGGAGGAGGGGAGAGAGCTCCTTTGACATCAACAACATCGTCATCCCCATGTCTGTGGCTGCCACCACCCGCGTGGAGAAACTGCAGTACAAAGAGATCCTCACCCCCAGGTACGCAAGACACAAAATGGCCGCCATGTCTACCTCGGCATGGGGAAGTTGCCTAGAGTCAGGAAACTAATTACAGATCTAGAGTCAGTTTTTGGAATTTCCCCCATCTAATAGATTAATAACGGTTAGGATATGGGACTGTGATGCTGATCCCTAGATATGTCCAGAAGGGCAAATAGCAATTGTTAGGATATGATTTGGGAGACTGTACGCTGATCCTAAATCTGTGCCTAAGAGAGACTGCCCAGAGCTATGCACATCAGCTGTACATTCACTCACTTGAACACGCATACTCACACACACACTTGGGTGGTGAATTACTGATATATTAATTATCTGGCTTTCATTTTGCAGTTGGAAGGAGGTTGACATTTGTGCTAAGCCAATCGCTGAGGAGGCTGACATTGAGGAGGTAAAAATTATTTTTTCTTGGTATGACCTTTTCAGAATCTGTTGGTGTAGTTTACTGATGCAGACCAGGAGTATGATTTAGTTGTCCAAAGATGTCAAACATCTAGATGGAGCCGCCACCAACCTCCAAATAACTGCTTAGTTTTCCCGTATTGCTCTAATGTAATACATTTAATGGTAATAACCAAACCAATGTTTGACAGCAAGCTGTGTTCATCAAGTGTTGCAGCACCAACTTGGATGACTGATCTTTCTTTCCCTCTCTCTCTCTCTCTCTCTCTCTCTCTCTCCCTCCCAGGTTGAGGACCTGACAGACACTGCATTCTCCCAGCTGCACCAATCCTGCGAGGACCAGGAGCGTTCCCGCTGGAGCTGGACGGCCATCGCCAAGAGGAGAGGCAGCCGGTCAGTAACACACGCCGAAACACCCCCTACCCACAGTATGAGTTGCAACATGAGCTGCCCCAATTCAAGACCCCCCCCCCCCCCACACACACACACACGGTCTGCCCTAATCCACCCACTCCCCATAGTTTTTCCAAGAAGCAGTGTATGTGGAGGGTTTTTTAAATTTATTTATTTATTGTGGTCTGTAGCCGAGATGAGGTTCTAAGCTGCATATTGATTGTGATTCTCTTATCTCAGAACCTTGACATTTTTTGCACTGTTTCTCCCTAAAATAGCCTGGTCCAGTATGTTGTACTGCAGTGCAGCACAGGGAAAATCTTGGCAAATAGCCTAGCGGTTAAGAGTGTTGGGCCAGGTCGCTGGTTCTCAGATCCCACGAGCGGATTAGGTGAAACATCTGCCGACCGTGCCCTTGAGCAAGGCACTTAACTTCTTTGGGGTACCCCCCACTTCTTCTCAATTTCTGCCTAAAGACATACCCTAATCTAACTACCTGTGGCTCAGGCCCAGAGGCAAGGATATGCATAGGAAACACTCTGAATTTTGTGGAAATGTGAATTGAATGTAGGAGAATATAACACAATAGAGCTGGTAGAAGAATATACAAGGAAAATAAACATACGTTTTCTGTTTTTATTGTTGCTGCATCATCACCAAGAACAGCCAAACATACTGATAGGATGCTGTGGATGATTTGAATGAAGAACAAAAGTTGACGACTATAGCTGAGCAAAGTTTTGGACAGATGACATTGAGCATGAAGTCACCCAGGTGTCCCACACAAATGTACCCAAGTGGCCAAATTGGTACAGTGATACATTTTGAAGGAAATAACTATATACAAAATACCCTCAGTCCTCTACACAATATTGTGCTGCTGGTGCCATGGCCCATAGCAGTCTCTTTCTGCTCTAAAGCAGAGGCTTACTGAACAGGTGGTGTAGGTGATGGGGCATTTCCTGTGACAAAGGGCACACCGACATCTCCCTACTCTGCCCTTTTTGCCCTGAGGCACATTCATGCCTGCAGAGATGAATCTGGGCAGGTGAACACCACTGGTTGGAGCAGAAGGGACTGAAGGTGCTGCAGTGGACTTGCTGTAGCTAGCAAGCTCCTGGATGAGCAGCTCCCTGAAGGCTAGCTGTGAGATGGGGGGCTGTCCACAGCTCTTGGCCATTTCCTTCTGGAGGATGAAGGAATTCACCACAGCAATGTCAATGAAATGATAGAAAAATGTCTTGTACCATTTCATGGTTGAGAACATTGTAGTATCCTATCAGCGCATCTGACAGGTCCACACCTCCCATGCTATTGTTGTAGTCTTTCACAACAGCTGGAATGAGGACATTTTTTTGTGGTCCATGCCCCGGCACCGTCCTTCACGCCTGACGACGTGATCTCCACTGAAGGACTTGTGGATACTGGAGCACATGACCACCTCTCTGGTATCCATCCACTTCACAAAGAACAGGCCATCTTCACGGATCCATCGCATGGTACCCCGCTCAGCCCGCTTAGGCATGTCGTTCACCTTTGTCTTTGGAAATCCCACTCTGTTGGTCTAAATGGTGCCACAAGCCCACACATCCCGCTTCCTCAGCTCTGTAAACAGGGTAGGGCTTGTTTAGAAGTTGTCCACAAACAGTTTGTAGCCCTTCCCCAGCAGTTGAAAATTCAATAACTCCATAACGGAATTATAACTCAGTCCATTACCGGTAGCAAAACTGTTTTCCCCTCATAAACAAACAAATTGCAAGTGTAGACACACACAATCAGCCAACACAAACCGTTTGTAACCCCATTTTGTTGGTTTGTTACGCATGTATTGTTTGAGGCTACCATCCTCTCATCGATGGACAGGTTCTGGGCGGGCTGAAAATAGGTTCTTGCAGGCCTCAATGATGTTGGGGTAGAGCGGTTTGATTTTGCACAGCCTATCAAATCTTGGTGTGCCTCTCTTCTTGTCATTCTCCCCATCAACTTCTGGGTCACTGATGTGAAGCGCCCGTGAGATAGTCAGAAACCTTTTACAAGACATGACAGTCATGGGGATAGGCAGTTGATAGAGAGCTGACGTTTTCCAGTAGTCCCTTAGAGTTTTCAACTTCACCAGCCCCATGTAAATGACCACTGAAAAGTAGCAGAAAAGGTCTGACATGGAAATGGTCTTCCATGCCTCTTTCTTTCCTGCCGGCTTCTTAGCCCCGTACTTATTGGTGTTCGCCACCAGGGAATCAACAACTGACGAGGTGAAAAACGGTCAAAAAAGTTGAAGGGGGCTGTACTTTGCAGTCATGTCTAGTTGATGTCCTGGCTGCCTTTCTGGTCTAAAAACTGGTGGATTTGGTTCCACGTCATCTTCTAACACAGAGTGTCAACGACCCTCTGACCCTCTGTCTGCAGGTTTCTCTCTTCCCCACCTCCGCTTCTTGGTCACTGACTTCACATCTCTAGATGGCCAGGTAGGTGTGGAGCCGGAGACAGCGGGGGTTCGGCTGGATTAACCAGCTTCAGAGGGAGATGGACACCTAGACATTGGCGGCTCATAATCAGAGACACTGCCACTGTGAAAGATTTTTTAAAGAATCAGTAACAATACTTTCACATATGAGTCCTGTATCAACACATAAAATAAACAGATATATATAGTACAGGGAACATAATCACTATGGTGACGTGGTGGGCTGTTCCATTCCATGTTTATGTAAAATAAATGTAAAAGATATATCACACACACAGTATAGCCAATGTGTACTTTACACATTTCATTACAGATGAGATTTTTTTATATATTGCAAATAAAATAAGAAAATCAACAACAAAAAGTCTCAAATGAATAATATTTGATATTATTAATTTCAAACAATGACATTAGCATTAGAACTTACCAATCCATCAAGGCATCCTCGCCATGCAGAAACATGTCTTCCACCTGGGAGTCAAAACTAGCTTCGCTGAAAGATTCATCTTCCTGAAGCAACTCGGTCTCGCTATCTCTATCTATTTCCTCTATAATTTGGGTTAAATCTGTATACCTAGACTTTGTTTTAGCTTTTCCTGATTTATTCGCCATAATTTAAATATATAAACTTGTTGAAAATGCACTGCTATGCGTAACACCCGTGGCTCCGTCAAGTAGGATTTGCAATGGCGAATGAACCTCTTTTACGCCAAAGGCTGGTCTTCAAACGTATAACCATTACATATTGCCGTTTACCTCAGCTCATTGGCTATCTTCCAAGCTAGATTTCAAGATGATCAGTGGTCATTGGGCCAAAATACAGCCAATCAACGATAGACCGGTCCTACCATTGGTGCGCAATGAGGTTATTGATTGGTGTCTTCAAAACGGTTTGTTTCGGTCAATACGTTCCGGGAAAAGAACCATCAAGTATGGTTGTGTTAGTAACAACCAGAGGATTGCAATGAAACCAACCATGACTGGATAAAGATTTGTTTAGTGTGTGTAATTACCACGAACGCATCGTCCAAAGTCGAATGAGACCAAAATCACGACGCAAGAGGTTTACAAATGTTTAGTGTTAGGCTATAAAAATGGATTTTATTAAACAAAACAAACATTCACTGTGTAGTCAGGACATTTGGCATTGCCACCAGAGGAAGATCTTCAATGGTAAGAAATTTATTTTATTGTTATTTCTGACTTTCATGACGCTAATGCTTGGTTGGAAAATGCTAGTAATACTTGAGTGTGCGTGGCGCCGTCCTCAGAAAATAGCATGTTTGCTTTCGCAGTAACGGCTTTTTGAAATCTGACACAGCGGCTGGATTAATAAGACGTTCATCTTTTAAATGATGTAAGATACATCTATGTACAATAATGTTTACGATAACAAATGGTGTATTTAGAATGTTAGCTCTCTGCAGTTTCACCGGATGTTGGCCTGGTGGGACGTTAGCGTCGCCGTGATCGCTGGCCTTGACCCCACACTCCGAGGGTGTCTCGGGGAGTTGGGATATGCATAAAATAAAATAAATCCAATTCACACACTCATACAGGTTTCCCCACTTATACATGCAGTGAAACATGAAAAATATAAGCAGCCCCTATTTGACCTTTGGTCTTCTATAATCTAGATCACATATGTCAGAGTCAAGGCCCGCGGGCCACATCCGGCCCGCGAGAAGGTTTTTTACGGCCCCTGGGATGATCTTGATTTATTATTAGAACCGGCCCGCAGACCGCAGCAAGCCGGCAGCCCGCAGATCTTTTACACGCACCAATACTACATTTCCCACAATGCAACGGTGACGCACCAGCAAGTAGGCTGCTTCATTTCAATATTTATTGGCACAGCAGTCGTCAGCATCACAGTAAAATTAACTTTCAGATACCCATCAAAAATGGCAAAACGGAAGGTGGACACTGAGAACCGGGGTTTCAAACAAGGTGGGAGTCGGAGTATATGTTCACGGAGGTAGCTGGAAAACCTGTGTGTCTTCTGTGTGGAGAAAGTGTGGCGGTACTGAAAGAGTATAATCTGAGACGACATTATGAAACGAAACACGCGGACAAAAACAAGAATATGGACATGGAACAAAGGCTACAAAAGGCAGAGGAATTAAAACGAGGCCTCAAATCTCGACAGGCTCTGTTCAAAAAAGCCAAATCACAAGGCCAGGCTGCTGTCAAGGCCAGTTTTATTTTGGCAGAAGAGATCGCTAAATCAGCCCGGCCATTTACGGAGGGGATTTCATCAAAAACTGCATGATTAAAGTTTGTGACGAAGTTTGCCCAGAAAAAAGGCAACTCTTTTTAAATGTGAGTCTGAGCAGAAACACCATTGCCGAGAGAGTAGACCAGTTGTCCATCAATCTAAAAGAGCAGCTTGTGAAAAAGGGAAAAGATTTCATTGCATATTCCTTGGCTGTGGATGAGAGCACCGACATTTCTGACATTGCCCAGTTGTCAATTTTCATCCGCGGAGTGGACTCCAGCCTAACGTGACAGAGGAGTTTTTGGCTTTACGTCCTATGCATGGCACAACTACGGGGCATGATTTGTATGAAGAGGTGTCAAGATGTGTAAATGAGATGGAACTGCCTTGGGAAAAACTTGGGTTTGACAACCGACGGAGCACCTGCGATGTGTGGACACAGGAGCGGACTGGTGGCGAAGATGGGAAAAGATGCAAGAGGAAAACGCGACAGGTGAGCTGACAGCTTATCATTGTATCATACACCAGGAAGCGTTGTGCGGTAAAGCCTTGAAAATGGAGCATGTAATGAGCATCATCACGCGCACAGTTAACTTTATCAGAGCCAAAGGTTTGAATCACCGCCAGTTCAAGGCATTTCTGACGGAGTTAGAAACGGAGCATGGTGATTTGCCTTATCACACAGAGGTGCGATGGCTAAGCCAGGGAAAGGTGCTTCAAAGATGTTTCGAGCTTCGTGAGGAGATTTGTCTGTTCTTGGACAGCAAAGGGAAAGACACAACACAACTCCGAGACAAATGTTTCTGTGTGAAATGGCTTTTCTGTGTGACATTACGAGTCATCTGAATGCAATGAACTTGCAGCTGCAGGGTCGGGATCATGTCATCTCTGATATGTACAGTACAGTGAAGGCATTTAAAACCAAACTGACTCTGTGGGAGACGCAGATGCGGAAAGAAAATTTGAGCCACTTTCCCAGCTGCCAGACCATGAAAGAGAAGCTCTCTACCAGTGCGTTCCCCGAGCGCACAGTTGGCTGATAAAATAGGTATGCTTGCCGCTGACTTTCGACGCCGATTTGCTGACTTTGAAGCACAAAAAAAGCAGGTTGGAACTGCTCGGTAACCCATTTGCTGTTGACGTGGAAAGCTCACCACCAAACCTCCAAATGGAGTTGATTGACCTCCAATGCAATGATGCACTGAGGGCAAAATATGCGGCAGTGGGTGCTGCGGAGTTCGCCCGTTTCCTCCCGACACAATGCCCCAGCTGCGCATCCAGGCTGCTCAAACGTTGTCTATGTTTGGCAGCACATACCTGTGTGAACAACTTTTTTTCTTTGATGAACCTGAACAAAACATCACACAGAAGTCGACTTACTGCTGAACACCTCCACTCAATTCTGAGGATTTCCTCAGCTCAGAGCCTTACCCCGAACATTGATGAACTTGTGGAAAAGATGGGACACCACCAAGTATCACCCTCAACCTCAAACAAGTGAACATTACTGTGCAATCACATATTTAGAGTTTTACTCAGTTCAAGTTTAAAAGTTAAAGTTTAATATTTGTTTTCACTGCATGTTACTTCTCCTTAAACAAAGTGTTGTTTTTGATTAATAGATTTTTGCACTTTATTTTATTGTATTTCAATCCAATTATATTTTAAAAATATTTCAGTTGAGTGGATGATAGAAAATTGCTATTATTGTTTTTTTCTTTGAAGTAAATTTAGCCCACTTTTGCTAAAATAGAAAATATAGGCTACTGATGGTGCCTTGAATACCGGTTTCTTTCATTTAATGTTCATGTTATGGGGATTTTTATATAAAGGAAATTTGTCTTTTGTGTCTGTTGAAAATTAAAGATTACTGACAGAGCCATAAGAAAATATTGCTTTATTTATCTGATCATATTGGAATATATTTGTTAGGTTTTCAGTAGGTTCAATTAGGTTCACTAGACTATATGCGTCATTTAAAAATTTTTCAATGAACATTCGAACAGTCCGGCCCTCGGCTTGTAGCTAAATTTTTTATTTGGCCCTCCGTCCATTTGACTTTGACACCCCTGATCTAGATGATAGGTTTCTGTGGCTATTGTTCTCCTTTCTGTTCAATTGAAGTCTAGCTGAAGACTTCATTTATGTTCTTCATGTCAAGTTAACTCCCCTCTTCCCCCCCCCCCTTCCAGTTCATATGTCAGTGTCCGGTCGGACGGTCGCACCACTCCCCTGCTGGGCAGCAACAACCCCTCCTCCCCGGACACAGCCCACTTCCACGCCCTGCCGGACTACGGCAGCGCTGCCTCCCCCTGCTCCCCGGCCAGCCCCGACCTGCAGTCCTACCCTTACGCCCCAGGGTGTTACACAGCAGGAGGGTACTCCTACACCCCTATAGGATCCAGGGACTCCTACCGCCTGCTCTCCAACGAAGACACGCGCTGCTCTACGCCTGACGGAACCTACGAAGAACTGGTAGGCTCATCATAGCACATACACTTTCGTACTATACACACGTTAACACACGTCAGGTGTTTAATCAGTGTGCATGCCGTCTTTGTGAATACTTTGGCAGATTGTAGAGGACATATGAGTAGGCACCAGCTCTTTGGGTATAAATATGCACAGACCGATAATCTTTGATAAGTGAGTGATAGTGTCCAGTCTCTGACGTGAGTTTCCTCTTTCCCTCTCCAGGTTCCCATCCCAGTACACCCATGGGACCGGAGGAGCTTCCCCCTGGAGAACGATCCGCCGCCAGAGCCCGTAGAGCAGCCAGGGAACACCGAGGAGCGCCCCTACAGAGCCATGCGCCACATCTCCGGTTGCAAGACGGGCTCGTCCAGATCGGAGTCTGACACCGGGGGTCCCCCCTCGCCGCTTCCCCCTGACGACAGCAGCAAGCAGAAAGCCCCCTCCGCCTCCACCACTCTCACCAGACCCTCCCACCGATGAATGAAGGCTCTCCCCGCATAAAGGACTCGTCACTTTCTTTCTTTCACAAGACTCTAAACAAGAACCACATCAACAATGGAATAATGGACTCCTGTTGTTTGATATTCAAACATCAGTCAAATTCTTTCACAGTTTTTAGTGAACACAGACAGAGACCCCCATCAGAAATCAGTTTTGTTCTTTCTTTTCATGGTCACCGAAATGAACAAATATATAAAAGTGAATGGGGAGAAAAAGGAGATAAATTAGACTGAAAGCTGAATTTGTGATGAGGAGGACAGTCGCTTCCTGTTTCTGGGCCAATGGGCTGAGCGCTAAGCAGCCACTCAGGCAGTGTGTGTACCTTTGTAGCGTTCTATTCCCCACCACCCTATGTCAGTGTAAAATGGAGTGAGTACAACACAAAACAGCAATGCCTTGTGGTCATAGCTTGTTATGTTGTCCCCTTGAATCAACCTAATAAAGAGCCCCAGAGAATCGGAAATGTTCCTTTATGCACTTGTTTCACAGAGCTGTAGTAGTAATCAGTTTGCCATTTTCCTTGATGTCTTGTCTGCTTTTATTTCCTCCCTATCTGCATTGGTATAGTTGTTTTCTACATATAGGTTTATTAATATATTTCCTCTCAACCCCGTCACATAGACTGATGGCACACGTGGTTGTTGGGGCGGTGTATGAAATTAGCACAGCAAGTAACACCACCCTCAATATGAGATTACACATACACTAGTTTGAATAGATCCTTCAATCAGCCAAGCCAAAGTGAAGCAAATAAATAATCATGTGGATATGTTCACTAATATAACGGCCGAAAAAGACGCATCACCTCATAGAAATGGAGTTGATTTTGGTGTCTTTGTTCAACTGTGCATATTGAATTTCTGTCTTCATTTTCGATGTGCTGTTATTTCACGCTTTTCTGATTTTTGGTTTGGATAATGTGCAAGAAATCACTTAAAAGGGTTCCAATTACAAAGAAAGCGCCTCTGTTTTTGAATGTAGTATTTTGACTTCATCTTGGATCAAGGCCCTTCATTATTCGCTCCACTTTACATTTCTGTACCCTAGCTATTGACACGGGTTGCAGTAGTTCACCTCCGATGCAATGTTTCCAGCTTGTAATGCATAATTGCCATGCAATTTCATGTCACTCAGTATAGTAAAAGAAAACATGAGACAAACATATGTAAATGTACCTAATTTGTCTCGGTCCTGTGTCCCTATCTGTTTTTGGAATTGCACAAGGCAGATGTCAATGTACCTGTTGGATTGTCAATGCAGTTCCACAATTGGATTAAAATCACTCAAGCTCTTGAGTCTTATTGGGGGTTCAAATGTCATGTTGGTTAAGTCAAATGATTTTCATGTAACAATGCAAAACAAAACTAAGTATGGGTTGTGTTCATTAGAGCAAACAAAATGTTCTGAAATGGTGGACAAGTCCAGGTAAATCCTGCCCGTTATATTCCTTTGGTACCTACTGAACTCTGCCATCAGCTGCCCTAGTTCCCAGCACCCCCTGCTTTGTCCCTCCCTGCAGATGAAGTGGAGTATTGTACAGAAAGCCTCTAAAGAGGCTTATGTTTGAGTCACTACGTCAGAAGGCTGTGGCTATCACCCACCCACCCACCCACCTGCTATGTAGGGCTTTCAGTTGGAGTCAATTTGAGCCTGGCCGTTTCTACTTGGTCACTTTGTGCGTCTGATTCATGCTCTGCCCCAGCAGTCAAACCCACATGTTAGTTAGCTAAACCTACGATTGCCCCAACCAATGCCCTGCTCTTGTTCCAATTACCGCTAGTATGGATTCATGTCATGAGTTGTTTGAGCCTCACAAGAAAAAAAAAATGTAATGGGGGGGAAAAATAATTCGCATCACTGTTCAGTTGAGCCTTTTTGTCTCTACCTTCCTTGATTCTGCTGTCTCATTTCGAGGGAATGTGAGGCCTTCCCTGGTGAATAATTCTCCCACAGGAGTCTGTCTGTCCAGACAGACCGAAAGACAAACCGGACTCTATTTCTGGGGACCATCGATGCCTATCCCTTTCTCCTCACAGAAGTCCCGCCTATCCACTACGGTTTTGTGTCTGTGAGTGGGGATCGGAGGACCCGCCAGGCAGAAACTGTTTCGATGTACAATAGGGTTTGACTAGCGTTGAAAAGCCGATATATTGTCTGGGCTATTTTCGTACTTAGAATTTCCAACGTGATGAATGGGGGTGGGTGAGTCTGGTATATCCTTTAGCATGTAATAGTTTGTACAAAAAGAGTATATTTTGTAAATAATTTAACAGTGTTTGATGTTCAGGCTGTAGCTGTCCTGATTGTATAGGGAGAAGCCACGACAAATACACTATATTGAACACTTTCTTTATGCAGAGGCAAAAAAAAAGAAAAGTTTATGGATTGACGTCCGACGGGCAGGCAGCGTGTTCTTCTCAAAATAAAAGTGAAATATATTGTATCAACTGTGTCCTTGTGTTCCCTATGAGCTTGTAAGTTCTCCATGTGTAAAGCATTTGCATATTTCACAAACAAGGTCAGTGTGACAGGAAATACCCCTGTCATTCTTTGAAGCACTCATCACAAATGTAATGGAAAGAAGAAACCTTTAACATTGCTGTTCCAATACTGACTTTATTTCCTAATCCACGTTTACAGCAACAAGTATCAGTGTAAACCAAATATTAATAAAATACACATCACAAGGACAATCACGACTGTCAAAATAAAAACTCAGCAGAGGAGAAACAAAACGGGACATGGGTTGGATAGAAGCTAGTTAACTTGTATCATTGTTCCCTTTGAGGCAAAAGGGAAAAGATATTTACCACACTGAAAAGCCCCAAATTACCCCTTTCCTTCCCTTAAATTAATGACATTAAGTCCTAAACATCATTTGTCCCAACTTTTTTCCCCTCTTGTCGCAACAGATTTAATTACAATACAATTACCAGTTTGCTTAAAATGTCAGTTAAGAAAAGCTTTAATGAATACAATGCGGTTATGCTGTCCTTTCGGAATAGTAAACCACTCCCTCAGATTAATTTACTGTATGTGGTTACATGGGAAAAACTAGAAGAGTGACAAGACATTTCAATTTTCAGCTTCGAAATAAAATATAACTTGGAAAAAACAGCCTTACACTTTTGCGGGAACATCATTCACCACCCCAAGGTGCATATGGTTGTTTTATGGTACCTTTTCTCAAACGGTCTAACGTGAATATCAGTCTTAGAATGCCTACCTATATGTACCCCTGCACGTCGACTCTGTACTGGTACCGTTAATCATTGTGTATTTTTCTCTGCATGGTTGGGAAGGGCTCATAAGTAAGCATTTCACTGTTAGTCTACACCTGTTTATAAAGCATGTGACATAGCATTTAATTTGAGTATTTTTGGGGCTTTCGGTAGTTAATATGCTTACATGTCTTACCTTGAATAGATTTCTTCAATCGTAACAATTAATATCCGCTTAACCCCCTTTTCATATATTTTCAGCACATTACATAATGTTCATGTTGACCATGAGGAATGAGGAGGAAAGCTAGACAATTATCATTCACACACATGTAGTGGTGGTCAACTTGAGAACTTCAGTGTGTAAAAACTACCTTCAAAAACAAGAATGCATCGTGAGGGTCGGGAGTATAAAAAAAATAATAGCAGGGTGTCAGCAGGTACATCTACAAGCATTCGTAAATAGCAGTTGAATATGTCTTACATCCACAGAATAGGGCTACTAGTAGGAAAGAAAGTGCGCAACATAAGGTTAGATCTACAGCGTAAAAAAAAGAGTGCTCTATTGTTGCGAAGAAATATTTACTTTAGTTCAAATTCGCGTCGTAAGTAGTGCGCTGTGGGTAGGTAGGGGGTGGTCATTTGATAATCTTTGACAAAGAGAGTGTGCAAGTGCACACTTCGGGAGTAGGGTAGAGATTTGGAGCACATACTATATCAGGCTTTGAATTTCATGCAGGTAAAATTAAGACTTTTCTAGGCATGTGTGTTGTGGGTATGCAGTGGCATTTCTATTAACTGACCACTCAAACTGAATTATTCCGCTGCGCAATCATTCCTACATACTGCAGTCTGAGACAGCCATCATTCAAGTCGTTTGTTGTTGACTTCAAAATAAGGGGTGTTGTACAAAACAAAGTAATCAGCGATTGGATAATCTCTAACCAATCGGAGTATCAAAGCCAATGATGAAATTTCATAACGCCCCTATACCCCCATGTGTTCTGGCTCTGGACCAATCAGATGGTCTAGAATGGATATCCGTTCCAGAAATCAACCGGGAGGACCTCAGATCCAGACTCACTGCTGAGAATAAACTTGGTGAGGATTGGTGATTTACCACCAAAATACCTGCACGTAGACTATACCATACACACAAAAAACCCTCAACTTCAAATGAGCTATCTTATCCAATTGATTATGCACAATGTGGCTCCATTACTCCATAATTCATTGTTTACTTAATTGATTGTAATTGCTCAGCAATGGGATCCTCCTTGAAATGTTTTGAACAGGCCATGGGCTTTAACTCTTAAGTTAAATTTTCTGGGTAATAGACTTGTAATTGTCCTTCTCATGAAAATTGTTTCTTTTATAATTTCACAAACAATGTCTATTTTAATCATCTCAAAGGCAGAGTCAATTTGCCTTACTTACACGCTATTAATTACATCACAGCAACTGTTTACGACAACATTCGAATTTCATTATACCGTAAATAAATCTTTGCGGATTTCTCAACTGGGGAATATCGGAGTTTTTTAAGCACGAACGGGCAACAGTCTATTTGGCACTTAGTATCATTTGAATGGTATAGTACAGTGTCACTTTAATTTAGCTGATCTTTTCTAGTGGAGAAAAGATTTGAGGCTTTGGCTACTTCACATTTTAAGGCTTAAATGGGCAAATTCAAACATCCACTGCATGGCAATAAGCAAAGAAATGTGCAATATTTTCATGCGAGCAGTTGCGTTCAAATTGAGCAGCCCAATTAATTGCACTGTAAATGGAAAGTATGGTAAATGTCTTCATAACAAGGCCTGTCTGTGTTTTTATGGGTATAGAATAATGCTGCGTTTCTTTCACGTATATGTTTTCATTACCTGTATCTATCTGACTATCAAGACCATAAACGGCCGTTCATTAACGGACCACTTTGCCCTGACTGATATCCCCGGTCGGAAAATCCTGCGAGCGACTTTGAATTTCAAGGAGGAAGGGAGAGTGAGTGAGGTGCTTCTTTTTCTCTTCGTTTCTCTTTTTTTTATCACGTGGTTGGTTCCCTTGGTAACCTACAATGCTTTTTCAGGGAGGGACGTGGTCGAATCACAGGCCTTGCTTGGCGAGGGAGGCGGAGACCTGGTCGGCAAGCATGGATAGCGGCGGCGTCTCTGTCATGTTCTGGCTGCCAGGGGACGACACGTTGCTGAGAAGACGGGCGGGTGAGCCGCCTGCGATGATCTCCACGGGGACAATCTCCGCTCCGTGGTCGGTGCGGGCTTTCGCCGTCTCACGGAAACTCAGTTTGTGGCTTTCAATCTGCAGGAGTGGAGATTGATACATTTAGTGAATGGCGAGCAAGGGCACCTACAGTGATGAGACAAATCTTTCATGTGTAATTATGCATCATTCATGGATTGTGTCTGTGTAAACCTTCGGGACCAGGTTTCCCGTAAAGCTTAGTCCTGGACTAAAATTAATTTTAAATGGAGAATTTCCATTATACGTGTATTCTAGTCCAGGACTAGGCTTAATCTGGACATGGGATGAGTGGAAGTCAAATCAGCGCAAATCCAGTATTATACTTTCTATGTGATGACATCAGAATGTAGAATGGTGAACAGAGGTTGTGCATATCACAAAAGACCAGTGATGCTGCAGTTTGAAAGGCTCTTGACTTTGTGTTAATGCCCTCTTGTGGTTACATGTATACAATTTCCCTCTTGATAGTGTGCGGAGTCCTATGGACATGCTGTGTGGGTGGGTGTGTTTGGCTGCACATGTGCATGCATGTGTGGGTGCGTGCATGGTTTTTAAGGGGGAATATAGGCCTTCATTTCAAGGTTGAGTATCTCTGTTGTGGCTTGATCCGTCCAATTGACTGGACAATTTTGGCGACTTTGGGGTTTTGGTCTGAAGTAAGACATTGTGTACTTACTGGAGACTTCTAGCTTTACCAGGACGCCCCCTCGATTGGGCTGTGTTCAGAACGGGGCGACTGAGGGGGATCAGTGGAGGGGCCAGTAGGGCTGGGGATAGGAGCTTCCCTATTTAGGGAGGTGTCTCCTTCTCCAAAAACCCACTTGGCTTCCTTCCCCTTCTCTCTCTATGGATGGATACCACACCCAGTATGGATGGAAAACATGCGTTGGTGTTAAACAAAACAAATGAAACGTAACAAACAAGTCAAATGAAAAAATAGAAAATAAAATACATGAATGAAAGTCTGTACAAAAAAAACAAAATACATGAAAGTTGTTTAAAAACTGAAAGAAAGAACAAAAATAAGCAATAGATTGGTCTGCAGTGCCAGCTTGGAATCAGAGTGAAAATGAATGGTAGTCTGAGTAATGTTACCAGTCTTGAGTTAATATTCCACTCATTGTCATTGCCAACGAGACTGGCCTTTCAGCAATCTGGAGTTGCTCATTGGTTGTTGGAAATAGCATTTTCCATGAGAACATGTGGATCCTCGAAAATATAATGAATAACAAAGTCAAAAACAAATATTTAGCTGTTAGCTAGGCAAGTTGTTGTATTTTGAGGCTTAAAATAACTTTGTGGTTGGAATTGCAGTATTGCAGAGAATTTAGACATGAGCTAGCAAATTTTGACAGACTAGTTTCTTCTGGACAAACAAAAAAACGGTTGCTCAGCAACCGGATACCAATGTGTTACAATAACGTCTATCTGCAGACTGCAGTTACTACATGCCACGCCCACTGCCATTGCAGCTGCTAGCGCTGTCTCTGGCACACACTCCAGCACAGTAGGTGGCAGTAATGCACCAGAGTTGGATGTCAACTGCCAAAAACCCCCACATAAGAAGGGGGCCGGTACACAGTGTCCTTCGACTCTGTTTGCCGAGTACTGTTTACCTGCAGTTTTGTTAACAATATGGTGAGAGAAGTAGCTAGCTAACTAACTAGAACACCGGTACAGTGTCATTCTCCCCCACTTGCCGAGCACTGCTTTCCCACAGTTCTGTTAATGTTACAGCATTACGGCTTGTATAGCCAACCCAACTCTTGCGTGGCACTACCGAGTAGTGGTTACCATTGCCGTAAAGTTAAAATAACTGCCAGAGTTTTCTTTGATGAGGTTTAACGGGGGTTGGCATCCAATAAATGTTGGATTACCACCACCTACTAGACTGAACTCCCTTATACTTAGCTTAATTATTTTTTTCTTTCTCCATTTTTTTTTTAATTACAAATACCCGACCATCTAACACTACACTCACAAATAATAATAAATACCTACTCCACTATTTAAATCTATTTAGTCCTACTTCAGGCTGAAAGGACGGGACACCACCACTTAACGCATCCTGTAACTCTTCTGATGTCAAGTCTCGCACACCCAAATACCTCTCTGCAGCTGCTGCCACCTCTATTTTCTGCGATTTACATTCCATCCCATAATCTAATCTTACTGAAACATCTATCACTTGTTGGTTTATCCTTCTGTACTGATCTACTACTCACGCCACTCCTCTCAGGATCCATCCCCCTTGACCCATCTTCCTCTACTTTCTTCACTGCCTCAGCATATGACAACTCTATCCCTGGAAACCTCAACCTGCCTCTCTCGCACGGGACATTTCTGATCCCCCCCGCCCCATTGTCACCCCTACAATTAACACATACCACTGCTTTCCCCAATACTACACGTCTCGTGCCTTTCTGCACACTTCTCACACTTAGGTCCTTCCTCCTACACACTGCTGCCACATGCCCATAAGCTTGACACCTGTAATAATGTAATGTAGTCGGCACAAAGCTCGTACAGGACAACTTATGTATCCTAACATCCCTTTGTCGGGTAAAGACTCAACATCAAAACTCAAAAGAACAGACAATGACTCTTCTGTTTCTCCACTCGCGCCGCCCTGTCTGCGTCGCACCAAACGACGAGCATCAAACACCGATTCTTCCCCTCAAGTTGTTCAGCGTTCACATTGACCGCTACCCCAGTATTCACTCCTCAACGGCACCCTTTTCTTGAGAACAAAACAATTCATCTCTCTTGCCCCCCCCCCATTCGTTTAACACAGAGCGCCGGCTCCCTCTGACCAGCAGAAGCACATACACTTATCACAAGACCACTTTCTGGTTACCCGATTCCACAGTACCCAACTCTGTTTTCACCCACCCTGAAACCTCAATCAGCAAAAAATATTTTAAAAAGGGTCAAATCTTTCCAAAAAACTTCGCTCCTACTGTCACAGACTCATCTTTATCCTGACCCTCGGTGCAAGCCTCGGCTCAGAGAACACCTACCACCTCCGACACTTCGCCCTTCAGCTCACTCTGCCTACACTTTCTACCGTTCTCCGTTAACAAACCATCCCCTTTTCCCCCAGCTATTTTTAACCAACTCAAGCTCACCCTCTTCATTCCTCCCCCTCTCTCTTAGACCTCCTCAGCCTCTCTTTTCCAAGTATAACTCTCTCCTTATGATAATACTGCACTTCTCCTGACAAACATCTTGTTCTTTCCTTGTTAACCGGCTGTCCCCATCTCCATACAATCAGCACAAACCCCTCGGGATGTAACGCTCAACACTGCATCCCACTTGTAAAGCAGCTGCTTCGTCTTGATGTTCTTCTTTGTCAATAGCTACCACAACGCTTTTCCATTTCAAACAAGTGTGTTCCTCTCAACTGCCGGTGTCCTAGCCTTAATGGCAGTGGGCGTGGCATGTAGTACGCGGTCTGCAGATAGACCCTACTCACGTGTTCTGTGGAGAGTAAAAAGTTCCAATATTTGCATAATAGTTGTGATTGGAGGATAGCTCTAAGGGTGATCGAATCTGGATCAAATCCTCCGTTCTCCTCAAGCTCATGAATGATAGAATGATCATATTTGAAGATGACAGAAAGGCTACTCTTTGGCACATGACATGGAGTGGATTTGCTAAAGAGACGGGTACACAGGCTAAATGAGAGGAGCTGCTGCCACCCAAACATGCTGGGCAAAGAGAAGAGGAAGGAGAGCAGGAGAATGGGTCGCCAGAGTTGCCATTGCAAGGGAAAATGTAACCTCTTGATATAGGCTTAAGAATTAAAATATTGAGTATCTGATTTGGTTCTGGGTGCCGAGATGAGGGAAAATACTGCCTCAGTTTCTTACTGTATTGAGTTTAAAATTGGCCTCCGTGTACTGTGTGGTAAGAGTTTTTTTTAACAGCGATCAGTTACCTTTAGGGAAGTTTGTATTTGCAATAAAATGTATTTATGATCTATTGTTAGGCTTTATATGAAATATTGATATAAAAAAAAGTGTTTGTAAAAAAAACTTTTTGTAAGTACATGACACTCAGGCAAATGCCTATTGGCAATGCAGAGGGAGAGGCCTAATTAGTAATCAATGTGACCCTGTGTTAATCGCTCTTTTGCGTGACATTTTAGAAATGTTTACAAGCAAGTTTCATGGCATGCTCAGTTTGCTAAGGAAGAGTTTGCCAAGCAAGAAGAGTGATCATTTTGTTTAGATTTCAGAGATTTGAAGCCAGAGAGAATATTAGCAATGAATTGTGTGCAGACTGTTGACTCCAGAATTTGGGCAGAATAATTCAGTGTTTCAGAATAGAAATGAGTAATTGATTGTAATAGGTTTTCTACAGTTGTTTTTTTTGAAAGATTGAAACATGAAAGTATTGTTTTTGAAAGACGTGCGAGTCAATTCGGACATTAGTGATAGTGGGTCTGTTTACCTTCCTCCCGCCACCTCCAGCCACATGACCAACGTTGTCCATGGACCCAATCTTAGACTGAACCTTGAAGTCCAACTTCTCGGATTTGATCTCCACATTGCCTCCACCTAATGAAGACACGCGGCATTCTTTAGCACCGCAAAGGTTATTCAACACATTTTCCTATTTCACATTCGTCAGGGAGCATAAAACTATTTCTGGATATGGCTGAGTATCGACCACCAATAGCCTCAACCGTAGTCCATGTTAGAGCAGGGTCTCTCTGTTGCATGTTGTTTCATTTCAATCACCATACGGTTTTATTCTGTACATAAATTACCTGGTTTGTGGTGAATGTTGGCCTTTGATCCACACTTTGACTGTACGTTGCTGAGGTCAATCTTTTTGTGAGTAATTTGAACCTGGATATGGCAAATGGGGAGAAAAAATGAGATCCTCAGAGCATAGATAGAATCAGACCAGAGGAGTGGTCATTGTTGGGCAATGCGAGGAGGCAGAATACAGAGAGACAATCTAGAATGAGTCAGCATCAGTCACATGCAAGGACACCACCATTGAATGGCTTCCTGAATAGACTTGCTTCTAGCATTGTCCTTAATAGATATCGGTTGGAAAAAGGGAAAGGGGTTATTCTATTGCACCCACCACACATGAGAATTTCCTTAAAAATGAAAAGATAGCTAGAATATTTCAGGGAATTCAGTCATCGTTATCAACAAAAAAAAAAAAATCAGGCCATGATGATGAAATTTGAATCTAAATGAGACAACTAGGTCTCAAATTTGGATGCAAAGGCCCTCTTGGGTACAATGCAAAGATGTTTCATGACATCTCTAGAAACTATGATGATACACTGCTGTTTTCTAACCCAGTTTAACCCGCGCCATGTATGTAAGGACACATATGTGATTAGATGATTGGATTACCAGCCTTTCACCTTTTTGTTCAAATTTTTACAGGAATATTCTCTACTACACATTCCCCCATGTCTGTTTTGCTGAGAAGCGAGACAAGATACCTGATGATCAGGAGGATGAAATTAGTCACAAAATGACAGACATTCATGAAAACAGCACTTTTATAATCTATATATCTGATCAAATGTTTATCGAAGTAAATTGCTAAATAATACAAATATATATATATATAAACTCAACAAAAAAAGAATTGTCCCTTTTTCAGGATCCTGTCTTTTAAAGATAATCCAAATAACTTCACAGATCTTCATTGTAAAGGGTTTAAACACTGTTTCCCATGCTTGTTCAATGAACCATAAACAATTAATGAACATGCACCTGTGGAACGGTCATTAAGACACTAAAAGCTTACAATTAAGGTCACAGTTATGGAAACTTAGGACACTAAAGAGGCCTTTCTACTGACTCTGAAAAACACCAAAAGAAAGATGCCCAGGGTCCCTGCTCATCTGCGTGATCTTGCCTCAGGCATGCTGCAAGGAGGCATGAGGACTGCAGATGTGGCTAGGGCAATAAATTGCAATGTCCGTACTGTGAGATGCCTAAGAGAGCGCTACAGGGAGACAGGACGGACAACTAATCATCCTCGCAGTGGCAGACCACGTGTAACAACACCTGCACAGGATCGGTACATCCGAACATCACACCTGCAGGACAGGTACAGGATGACAACAACAACTGCCTGAGTTACACCAGGAATGCACAATTCCTCCATCAGTGCTCAGACTGTCCGCAATAGGCTGAGAGAGGCTGGACTGAGGGCTTGTAGGCCTGTTGTAAGGCAGGTCCTCACCAGATATCACCGGCAACAAACCCACCATCGCTGGACCAGATAGGACTGACAAAAATTTCCCTTCACTGACGAGTCGCGGTTTTGCCTCACCTCGGCTGATGGTCGGATTCGCGTTTACCGTCGAATGAATGAGCGTTACACCGAGGCCTGTACTCTGGAGCGGGATCAATTTGGAGGTGGAGGGTCCGTCATGGTCTGGGGCGGTGTGTCACAGTATCATCGGACTGAGCTTGTTGTCATAGCAGGCAATCTCAATACTATGCGTTACAGGGAAGACATCCTTTTCCCTCATGTGGTACCCTTCCTGCAGGCTCATCCTGACATGACCTTCCAGCATGACAATGCCACCAGGCATACTGCTCATTCTGTGCATGATTTCTTGCAAGACAGGAATGTCAGTGTTCTGCCATGGTCAGCGAAGAGCCCAGATCTCAATCTCATTGAGCACGTCTGGGACCTGTTGGATCGAAGGGTGAGGGCTAGGGCCATTCCCCCCAGAAATGTCGGGGAACTTGCAAGTGCCTTGGTGGAAGAGTGGGGTAACATCTCACAGCCAGATCTGGCATATCTGGTGTAGTCCACGAGGAGGAGATGCACTGCAGTACTTAATGCAGCTGGTGGCCACACCAGATACTGACTGTTACTTTTGATTTTGACCCCCCCCCTTTGTTCAGGGACACATTTTTACGTTACTGTTAGTCACATGTCTGTGGAACTTGTTCCGTTTACGTCTCAGTTGTTGAATCTTATGTTCATTCAATTATTTACCGTTAAGTTTGCTGAAAATAAACGCAGTCGACAGTGAGAGGACATTTCTTTTTTTTTTGCTGAGTTTATAAATATGAAATTCAAATGACCAGAGCTCTCATAAAATCACTCCATCCATGATTTAAAACAAGTCTCCACTACAATCTAGACAAAATCATAATCCCCAAAGCAACCTAAGCGAAATAGGTTTACTCTCTTGAATAAAATGAAAAAAATAAAACAATAGGCCTGTGTTTAAATTAATATTGCTGGGGAGAAAAAAAAAACATTTCAACCATACCCTCACTTGTTTACATACACACAAACATATACACATCAAAACATGCAGCGATTTGCTGGTATGCAGTTTGAACGTGTATTTACGCAGTACAGACACATGGTGGTGTCAGTGCTGCATAGAGATACAGGCTTTCATCACATTATTCTCGACACACAGCACAGAAGCCCAGCCCTTGTTTCTCCGAGCAGATAAGACACAACTACAGCAGGACTCCAACGCTGCAGCCACATCCAACTCAGTGCAGCCCAATCACTAACCATTTACCGCTACCAGTATAAATAAACTGGCCTCATCATTTCTGTTGTAAGCGTTAAATCTTACATCTCTACTTGGACAGTATTGATTTACAGGTTGGTGGGTGGTGGCGGAGGGGACAATGAGTTGGAGGTAGATATCACAATTGACAGGATTCAGGTTGAGCCCAGCGGGCAAAACTGGTTGTAACGGTCAACGTCATTCTGTCTTTTGTGACGTCACAGGTTGTATTCAGATTATAATAAATGGTTTGTCAATGTCTTGGTCAGCTAAAAGATGCCTTTAACTAATTATCGGACCAGAATATGACCTCTTTCCCAGACATCTTGGTATGGTCATAAACGAGATGAGGATTTTAACTGTTTGTAATCTGACATTTTTTAGAACCAGAAAATGGCGTCATTATGGATTTACCCCAAAGTTTGCCCGCTGGGACTGCATGCTCACGGTCATACACCAACCAGGAGAACCGTGCCACCATTATAAGTCAATGATGTTCTGCTCTCATCACTACTGCATTCACGTCATCCCATGTCATGCAAGGTAACGACCAGCACGGATGTCGAGATGTTCAGCTCAAGACACTGAACCGCGTATTGAACTTGGAGAGTTTGAGACTACAAGAGCCATTGGGGTGCATCATACAAGTTATTGGAGACACATTTGAGGAGACAGATCTAGGGCAGACAGACCAAAAACACAAACTTGGCAACAGCATCTCCAGGCAAGGATGCCCTGCCCCCTGTAATGACTATCCCATGCATCTGTTTTCAGGGACTCAAAAGGGGCCAAGGTGCTATACAACGGTCCCCGACAAGCCCTAACCTTAAACCAGTGTCCCATTGCAGTTTAATGAAATCAAAGTTTTTAAAGAGATTGATTCGGCCTTTATCTTGGCTTTCTGGGTGGTTGTGTTGCCCTCTTTTTAGGGAATGACAAAGCACACAATAGTCCCGAGAGATAAACCTGGTAGATGAACCTGGTGAAAATACTCATCAGCCCATAGAAATCAAATAGATTCATTAATTTTACTTCGCTGGATCTTTCCTCATACTTTGTCAAATCGTTTTGTGGAGAGCTCTATTGAGCGCACATTTAATCATGGTAAGTCCCTCATCGTTCTGGGTCATCTCAATTCAGGTCTGTATACTAAGGCTGTACTGTATCAATCCAAAGCCAGATTTAATGACATCTGACGTGCACATTCCATTACTGTAAGGCATTTAGTCAGCTCAATGAGAGAACACTGGTTGACAGACCTGTGCTGCTGACAGCAAGTACACTACGCTGCACCATCCACTCTGGTCTGAGTGGTCTGTAATCGTGACTCATTGAGAGAAACAATGGCTTTATTGGTGAGGGGGACTGGGTTGCTTGTGATGCGATAAGGTCAGCAATTCTCATATTCTAGAAAAGTCTAGGTTTTAAACAGACGTTGGAAACTTAGTGTATTGTGTTGGAATTGATTTGTATAGGGTAGAAATGCAGATCAAATCACAATGCTTGCATTTACGCTAGGCCAGTGTGGAATGAATCTGTAAAAGGCAACTGTACGAGGAACCTGCTTTGAAAGTTGTGTCTTTGAAAACATTAAGCTTTAAAGGGACAAATGGCGGTGACCAGAAGTTAATGCAGTATCTCAAAGATATTTAGGCTTGATCCCAGCTTGAACCTCCACATGAACAGGTCTTATTGTTTTACATTTTATTTGAAAAAAAAAATAGGATTCAGCCTCTACATTTGATTTTGAATGTTTTTGCATTTGGAAAAATAAAAGGATGTTTCATAACGTGCTGCAACTGTAAGATGTTAAGACTTCAGAGAAGTGTTCCTTCTTGTAACCATTATGTAGAGCGGGCTCTCATTTGTTATGTTGAATATGGTCACATGCATCATACTTCAAGACTATAAATTACCTCAGCACATTCATCTTATATGAAATGTTGTTCCATTCACTTTGTTGATTTATTTAATGTTCCTGTATCAAATCAAGCCATAGCCTAACTGATTTAAAAAAGGAATCGAGTAGAAATATTGTTTACAAACTTACATAGCTTGTGCTACCATAATAAGAGAATATCAGAGAGTACATTCAACAAAAATGAAGAAAGACTGTAAACTCCTCAAACTTAAGTAACTATCTAGCTATAAACTAGTGAAGTCCTCATTTAATTTAAGTCTAGGAGGAGCAGAGAGTGGAGAAGGAATAGCCTTTATGTTCTGGCCAAGGCCATGATCTGGTTCTAACTGCAGGAAGACTCAAGACCAAACCGTGAGTTCATCCTCAAGTTACTCACGTTACCACCTCGGGGGACATGCTTGAGATTGTCTTTGGAGCCACACCGAGACTGAACACTAGACAAGTCAATCTTCTTATGTAAAATTTGCACCTGGAAGAGGTAGAGGAGAGGCAAAAATATCACCTTTCTGGCAGATTGCTGCAGCAGCTGCAAGGCTGCGATGTGGATCTTGCTGCTGACTGCGATTTAGACATTTACTTAAACCAGATTATCTACAAGATAGCCTCAAAGTTCAAGGTCGGTGTCTGCACCGCAGATACCAATTCAATAGCTCGATGTATCACCCTCAGAAGTTACAGGCATGAGGCAATGTCCTTATTTCACAGGTCAGGGATATCTGACATGCACTGATCTCAAAATAGTTACAGATCAATGATCAAGTGACCAGTCTTTATGGAAGTGTGTGGGTTCTGTACTGTAGGAGCTCGAAAATGGGTAATGTCCCTGTCTGCAGTCTCTTGACCGCCATGCCGTCTGTGTTACTCACATTGCCACCTCCTGGGGTATACTTGAGATTGGCTTTGGAGCCACACTTTGACTGAATGTTACTTAAATCCATCTTCTTCTCAACTATTTGCACCTAAAAGAGTCAGGAGGGAGACAGTGTTCTTACAAACATTCAAGGAACTAATATGGAACAAACCACTTTTTTTTTTCTGGACATATTCAAAAAATACTGTAAAGCCATTTGTGATCACAACTCAAACATAAGCTTTGAAATGCCAATTACTGGAGTGGTATGTGGATTCCGGCCTGTGATAAACAACTCAAGCTTGGAAGAAAGATACCTAAGAAAAACAGCACCCAGTTACATTTCAGGCCACTTTTCAGAAGTTCCTGGGTTTTTCAGAAATCCCAGATGGAGGACTTCCTTGTTGGCAGATTCCCATCACCTCCTCTTCCTCTTACCATGGGTTTCTGAAAAACCTGCAAACTTTGGGAAGGTTTCTGAAATTCTTCAACCCTTAAATATCATTAAAAAAAACGAAAGAAAACGGTTTCAAGCTCTTACCCGTCCTCCACCAGGCGAGTGCTTGATGTTCTCCGTGGAGCCAATCTTTGACCGGACGTTCTTCAGGTCGGGCATGGGTGCAGCCAGGGGCACCGGACTGCGCCCCCTCATGGACCCAGGGGATTTAGGAGGGGTCCGCACCACCGCCACCTTCTTCACCTCCCGGCTGGCGGGGGACTTGGGTGTGCTGGGGCTGCTGTAGCCACTACGGTCTTGGGACGTCTTGGGGGAATCAACTACAAGGTTAGGAGAAACATAATCTAGGATTAGGTTATTCCAATCTATGTTTGTGCTCCTGTTTTCTGGAACAAGACCTGCAAAAGTTCAATTCTTTGAACAAGGTGCCGGTGATGTTTTGCTCAGCCTGTAGTTAAAGCCAAAATGCCCAGACACTTCTAGGTACATTTTTCTCTCTCATCACGCCATTCCAAAGAGAGCACAGGAAATGATGGTGACACCATCTAACGTGCTGGGGATGCAAATGTAGTTGTCAAGCTGCCACATGTTAGAGATGGCAAAGGTATCAAGCTGTTGTTAGAGTTAGAACCTTTTTCAATGGGGATATGGAGTCTGACCATATCCTTATCATGCTCCCTCATCTCTGCGCACACTCCATGTGTTAACCTCTCTCGAATTGGGGAACTCTCAATGGATTAATGGTGATTGCGCTTCATGTTTTCCCATTGTAGGCACTGCTGTATGAGTTTAAAGGAACACATTGAGAGTTGACCATCTGTTGAACATGTCCTGAGTACTGACTGACCTCCAGCAGTGGTCTTGGGCTGCATCCTTGTCCCAGCACCCTGGGGTTTGGCACCTGGTGTCCTGGTGCTGGCGGTCTTCCCATCTCCAGTCTGGAAACCAAACAGCATGGTTACTTCTAGAATGGGAAAAACTAGAAACTACACAACAAGCGATGAACCGGTGTTGAAACAAAAGACTCCGGACTAATTTGGGAAAGAACTGACTGAGTGTTTGGGGTTTAGGAGAGGCATTGCATAAGATCATTCAACACCATGGAACTTTGAGGTATTCATGTCATAATGCCATTGAGCATTATGAGCCTATGGATAGGCTGGCCTGAGTCTGGGATCGTGGTCAAAGTTGAGACCTGTCCATGTGTGTTACTTACCCTTGGCCTGGGTTCTCTGGCTCTTGCACTGCCTGGACTGGGTTTAAATATTGAGCTTGGCCTGCTAGTGTTGCAGGCTGGGGCAGAGGAAGAGGACCAAGGCTTTTTGTTGGGGGTGGTTTGGACCGAGGAGGGTCGTTTGGGGGTGGATGCTTTGACAGGTGTGGTGGCGTTGGGTGTCTTGTGACCAAAGGTGGTAAAAAAGTGTTATGAAACACAAAGGAAAAGACAAAAGTGAAAGCAAACAACATTTAAAGAAATGCATTACGATGGTGGAACTTAACAAAAACCTATAAGCGATATAGACAAACAATTAAAACCAATATAAGCCATTTTTTAAAAATGTAAACAGTAAAAATCTTAAATTCATTATGTCAAAAAGTGTGTGTGATTGGTGAATGGCTTTACATGCAGATATGCTGTACTTCAACTGCAGAGCAAAACCGTTCGTTTTTTTAGGCCATTCAGTTGAAGGCAGATGGTTGATGCAAAAGTTTCTGTCAAATTTGAGCCAACATGTTTGGAACCTCCTTTGCAGCTGTAAAGTGAAGCACTGAGATACAGCAGGCATCGATATATCTCAAGGTCACTCCAGAGGTCAGGCCTCTGGTCCACACATCAATTATCACCTACCTTTTTCTCAGCTGCTTCTTTCCCAGCCCCTGCACTGGCCTTGGCTGCAAGAGAGGGTCAAAGAAGGGGACTGAGAGTCAGTGCTAATATCATAATTCGGTCTAATCAGCAACTTTGAGACCTCGCTGCACTAGGCTAGGCTAACTCTCTGAAGCTAAATGGCCTATTCATCCCAGGCATGAAAATGCTAACGGACGATGCGTGTTAACTACTCTACTTGCTGTATCCGGATGCTTTAAAGTAGCTTTTGAATTTCATAGTAATTGTCAGCACGCTGAAAAGAATTGCCAGAAAGTACATTTGCCATACACTTTTATTGAACTTTAATTTGAAACTTGCCCCAGATTCAAAATGATCTGCGTATTGACATTACACTGCATGGGGAGGATTAAGCACAGTAAGTCGTCTTTATTGAAAACTAGAGTTTCAAAAATGACTTCAAGCCTCTTGGCCTGATTTCGATCCCCCGAATCAGTCCACTCAGAGATAATAGACTGTCTGGGACTAGGCTAATAATTTGAGGGGAGGGGGGACTAAATTAGTTTTAGGGCCAATGAATGTGGTACAGACAACTGCTTAGAAACAGTCCTTTTTATTTAACGTCAGGCCTGCGTGTTATTGGATAAGCAGGAAATTGAGTCTCCGTGGTGACTGTGATGCTTTCAAATGGTTAGATAGGCAGGCAATAATGTTTATCTCCTATCAATGAACGACCCCGTTAGTCTAACTAGGACCCTGAGTGAGTGACATGGCTGTATTGATAGAGTGGGTGGTTCCCATTAAACTGATTCATTATTTACACTCCAGTAATAATTTAGAAAAGCTTTTACAGAAAATGTACCTTGGAAACGGGAATCATTTCCTTATCATGCCATGTGCAAGTGCTTATCAGCCATTATCTGATCATTACTGACAATTAGCAATTTAGGCAGCCTTAAAGATGATTAGCATAAAGACAACCAGTGATCCATCTAATGATAAGTAGTGTGTAACAAATACACTCAGAGAGACCACCTGCACTGCAGGGGAAGATAGTATGCATGGATGCTTACATTAAACCTGACAAACAGTGCTGACTTACACTTTTCTGCTCATTTAATAGACAGGAAACAGTAGCCAGAGTGTGTTGTGTGTGTGTGCATACACGTGTGAACCATACCATGTGTGTGTGTGTGTGTGTGTGTGTGTGTGTGTGTGTGTGTGTGTGTGTGTGTGTGTGTGTGTGTGTGTGTGTGTGTGTGTTTCAGAAGACGGGAGGTGGAAGGAAAGGTGACCCATAAATACACAGTCACGATGATGTGATGTTACACACCCAACAGACATGCAAGTGACATGCAAAAGGGGCTGACGGGTGGAAAACATTGCCAGCAAAAATAATTTGGGCACAGGAGGGTTAGTGACCTAAAACAGGGGCTGGAAACACAGACAGAACACAGACCAAACACAGAGAAAAGAGAAAGCTCAAAAGAGAACGAATTGAACAAAGAAGAGACTAGAAAGAAACCGGTGGTGGTGGCGGCGACAAGCAGTCCGTTTCATGAACCGAACACGTTCACATTTTGCGTTTTGTGCATGTTTTTCAGAAAGGGCGCTGCTTTATTGTGTTGCTCTAGTAAGAAGAAGAAAATATCTGAGAGAAAAGAAAGGAGGAGGAGGTGGAGAGGTGGGATTGATAAACTAGAACAGAAAACAGACCTTTCAGCTGGGCACCTGGAGCATTTGCTTTTCCGCCAGGTGGGGCGGCATCTTTTGGGGTTGCTTTCAGAGTTTTAGCGGCGGTGGTCTTGGGGGGAGGGGCAACAGCGTTAGCGGTCACTTTTCTGACCGGGCCTTTGGCTGCTGTAGGAGCACCTCCTTTGGCATCACCTTTGGGGCCACTAGCAGGCTTGCCAGGCTTCGTTTCTGCAGGTTTGGCTTCTGCAGGTTTGGCTTTGGTCACCGACTGAGCTGCCGTCACCGCTGCGACGACGTCCTCGTTTGCCGACTGCAGGTATTGGCCTTGAGTGTCCTTTAAGGTCTTCACATCATCCTTCTGGACAGGCTCAACCTCCATCTGGGGCACAGCAATCATGGGCAGGGGACTAGCTACCTTCTCCTGCACCTCTTCCTCCTCCTGCACCTTCTCCTCAGTCTCCTGCTCCACCGCATCGCGGGCGTCTGTCTGGTACTCGATGAGAGGAGACTGGTCCTTGGTCCGGTTGGCTGCGGTGCTAGGGGAGAAGGGAGATCCATGGTCGGCCCTGTTGGAGTCAGGGCTCTTGCTCTCTGGGGGGGTCTTGTCTGCTCCGTTCTGCAATCCTGCAGGGATCCCCTGACCAGGGGCGTGTCCCTCAGGCTCCGTGTAGTCAAAGGATAGGACGCGCTGCTTGGCTTCCTCCGGAGTCATGGCAACGGGAATGACAGGGGCGCAACCTTCATCTTTCTGCTGCTCTTCCTCTTCTGAGCTGACCTCACGCCGTGGCCTCCTGCGGATCGTTGACACCTCTGTCCTCTCCTCCTCTTCATCCTCGTCGCTATCCTCCTCTTTTTCTTCATCCACCTGCTCTTTCGTCCCCTCCTTTTCCATGAAGAGAGGGCTCTGAGGCTTCCCAGGACTGATCCTGTCTTCATAGGCCAAGATAGGAGCCTCCTTGCTCTCACATACGTCCTTCTCATCCTCGTCCTCAGACCCAGAGTCGCTCAGGCTGTGGCCCACAGAGACCTTGTCTGACGAGCTCCTCTTCATCTCAGACCCCAGTGAGTCTGGGGAGAAGAGCCTTGGAGTGTCCCTCTCTATTGGGGCTTCAGGGGCTGAAGGAGACGCCTGGGGGCTTACCGACCCAGCCCGCTCCCCATCTTCGCTCCCGCCGTCGGCAAAGCCGGACCTGCTACTGCGGCCGCTCTCTGTGGCAGGACTGACACCTCCTGGCGTGGGGCTGAGCGATGCAGTGAGCTCCTCTGGTGTGGTGGGAACCGGGAAGCAGAACGATAAGGGACAGAGGGATAGATCCACAGCAGGACTGTGGTGTTAGAGACACTTACCTCCTTCTCAGAGACACACATTCAACACCCAACAAAAATAACAGAAATAAAGGGAAAGAAAGAATCGAAAGGAAAGAAAACAACCACTGAAGGAGCAGGAACACAAAACAAAGGGCAAAGGAACCTTTTTTTTGCTGGCATCAACAGGAACAACAATGAAACATCAAATATATCAACAGCAATTATCTGGATCGTTTTGGTACCTAAATCTTGGAGAGCTGTAGGTGTTTTTATAAGAAGCTCCGTTTGCAAATCACATTCAATGCAGTTGCAAACGTTTTGCTTCCATGTTTCTAGCAGAAAGGATGGGTAGACTACACAATGAGCGCTATGAACTATGCATGTAGCTATGGGTTCATAAAAAGCACCTAACAGCTCAGACACTAAGCCCTCAACTTCTGCCTGAGAAAATAAATAAAAAAAAAAAAATCAACCAAAATGCACAACAGAAGTCAAAGCAAAGCTATACCATATCAATACAAGATTTTTTTTAAAGACTCTCATTCAACACAGTACTCACAATGACCCAACAGCTCTGAATTTCTCTCGCTCTTGGATCGTTGTGATATATGAAATTGCAATGGCGATGAATCAACGCTAGTCTGGCTGCCAGATTGTTTAATTTACAAATGTGCATTGCTGCGGGGGTGGGTTTTCTGACTGCTAGCCTCACATACAATACATCATGGTTTCCTCCTTTAAAAAAAGGGGGAAACTGCAGTTGCTCCATCTTTTTCTGGACTTATAAATTATATCTACCCATTGATTCTTGAAGTATATAACTTTTGCCTCGATCTTAGTTCAAGCGTCATTATCCCATCAGAACCCAAAATAAGCTTGTTTAACTCCAATTGTTTGTAACGTTAAACAAACTAAAATGTAAACAAAGCATGGTTAAAACCATAGCTATGGTGTGGTATCACTCAGCGTAAGAACCATTCTGAAATCCTTAAATGATCGACCTTGCACTTGAAATCAAAACTCCATTACCCACTTAAGATGAATACATTTCAAGGATCAATATAAGAATTGGGAATCTACATCGTGAAACATTCCAATGAGACAGTGTCCTCTGTTCTACAATGCACACGCTGTGGTACTACTATAATGGTGATTGAGATGAGTTGTGGGTCAAATCGATACAGGAAAGTGTCCATTACGTCTCCATGCTAAAAACCTTGATCTCGGTTTTCAAATTGGTATGAGAGCTATTGGGATGAATGTTTGAACGTTGATGATGATTTGATACGGAATATGCATGGATGGTAGTCGGTCTCAAAAACTCCACTTCCTCATGGCTACATGTGGTCTGAGGAAGAGAGATGGTCAGATGGGCATTGCGGTCATACCTTGACCTGTAGCGGTCATCCCTCTGGTAGCTGCGTGGCCCAGGGTTCGATGGAAGAGGAAGAAGAAGAGGAAGAAGACAAGGGGGGGGGGAGGGGGTCTTCATTAGACTTTCTACAGGCATCGGTCAGCTGATCTCCAACATACAGCCAACACTCACACAAGTATGGTCAAACTGAACAGCACGCGCGCGCACACACACCAAAATAAATCCTCTCGTCTAAAGCTCGCTAAAACCGCTATGTTACTCTCGGTCATGCGCAAGTGTAGTTTCGGGGACAGTCACGGCTGCCCTACACCGACCTATCTGTCGATCTACAGTGTCTTCAGAGATAATTCACACCCCTTGACTTATTTCACATTTTGTTGTGTTACAGCCTGAATTTAAAATGGATTCCTTTGAGATTTTTTTTTCTCTCACTAGCCTACACACAACACCCCATAATCTCAAAGTGGAATTCTGTTTTTCGAAATGTTTACAAATTCAATCAAAATATAGCTGAATGGTCTTGAGTCAATAAGTATTTAACCACTTTGTAATGGCAAGCCTAAATAAGTGCAGGAGTAAAAATGTGCTTAACAAGTCACATAAGTTGCATGGACTCACTCTTTGTGCAATAATGGTGTATAACATGATTTTTGAATGACTACCTCATATCTCAGTGCCCCACATGTAAGGTAAGGTTCATTATACTTTGGATGATGTATCAGTACACCCAGTCACCACAAAGATACAACCGTTCCTCCTAAATCAGTTGCCGAAGAGGAAGAATGGTGACTGAGGATGGATCAACAACAATGCATCTACTCCACAATACTAACTGACAGAGTGAAAAGAAGGAAGCCCGAACAGAATAAAACAATTCCAAAACATGCACCCTGTTTGCACCAAGGCACTAAAGTAGGCCAAATACTGCAACAAACTAAAAAAAGTATCCTGAATACAAAGTCTTGTGTTGTATTTGCCCCAAACACATTACTGAGTACCACTTTCAATATTTTCAAGCATAGTGGTGGCTGCATCATGTTATGGTTATGCTTGTAATCATTAAGGACTGGGGAGTTTTTCAGGATAAAAAAAAAAAAATGTAATGGAGCTAAGCACAGGCAAAATCCTAAAAGGAAAACCTGGTTCAGTCTACTTTCCAACAGACATTGGGAGATGAATTCACCTTTCAGCAGGACAATAACCTAAAACACAAGGCCAAATCTACACTGGAGTTGCTGACCAAGAAGACAGTGAATGTTCCCGAGTGGCCGAGTTACAGTTTTGACTTAAATCTACATGAAAATCTATGGCAAGACCTGAAAATGGTTGTGTAGCAATGATCAACAACCAATTTGATAGAGCTTGAAGAATTTTGAAAAGAAGAATGGGCAAATATTGCACAATCCAGGTGTGGAAAGCTCTTAGAGACGTACCCAGAAAGACACACAGCTGTAATCACTGCCAAAGGTGCTTCTACAAAGTATCGACTTAGGGGTGTGAATACTTGTGTAAATAAGATATTTGGGGATTTTATTTTCAATCAATTTGCAAAAATGTCAACAACAACAAATATTCACTGTCATTGTGAGCTATTGTGTGGAGATGGGTGAATGCAGGCTGTAACATAACATGTGGAATAAGTCAAGGGATAAGAACACTTTCTGAAGGCATTGTACCTAACATTTTCTGGGGTGAGGGGTTAGCATAGACGTTAATAAGAAATGCTTATCCGCAAATTCCGATTTCAGGAAAGCTTGATGATTCCTCCATGTCAACCATTAACAGTTCTCAGTCTGCAAGCTTAGCATCATCTAAGTGGCTATAAATGATTTTGCCTACAGCTAATAGGGCAGTCAGAGTCACTGAACCCCAGTTAGGGACTAAAGCACCAGACACATGCACCATGGTCCTTGTATTACAGTTGGCTATCCTGTATTGACAAGTGTAACTTACGGACTATAGCTGGCAGCAGACATACAATAGACTCAGTGAAAGGAACATGAGTCCCTACAATGTAGGCCTAAATCTAGATCTCTAGCCTTGTTCTCTTGTCCTGCGGTGTATTGCTCATGCCATGTGGTTCAAGGAAGGTTTGGAGGAAGTGAACTAATTACATTACGCACGTAGTTCTATTCATGGAAATGGCTCAATCTTTCATGTTTTCGTGGACACAGGTCAGAGCCAAAGCTCGTCTGGAGTGCACAGCAGAGTAGACACTGTGGTATCTATAGCTGTGGGCTACCGTTGAGAACACAACCGCCAAAGTGCCTTTTGTCCTTCTGGCAATAGCATAAATCATTGTTGAATAAAGGCCCACTGACAGTTGAGAGACCTGGAGTCACTGAGTGACTAAGTATCTAAAAATGGGCTATAACACCACGGACGCAATTATACGAAGCATTATGAACCCCATGATCATCACGTCCCTATGGTAAATGAACCGAGTGTGAAGATGAATGAAGTCCATGACATCAATCCTACGAGCCATGTTTAAAATGCTCCGGGGTGACTAGCTACGGCTCTATAGGGACGTGGGGGTTCAGCCTTCTGTTGCCATGGCGCCACCATGCTGACCAAGGCCACAGCACCAGTTAAGTGGGGACCATATTGACCCATTAGCCCAGAACACCCCCCCTTTCACTTATTCTGAGGTTGGCCTGTTGGCCGTGACTGGGAGAGAGCATGTTACTGCAGAGTGCCACTTATACAACGGCGTTATCAGATACAAAAGCACAAGGGTTCTTAACTTACTGACCGCCGGCCGGGGCAATTGTCTAAATACAGGAAGCTTACGTCCACGGTCTTTATCGTGACAACAGCCTAAAACTTCATGCTAACAGGAAGGATGCTGACAATCACGAACACAAGAGCCACAACTCTAGGCCCGATGCCTGATGCTACGATCTGGGGGGGGGGGGTTGGCTGTGTGACCTGAATAAAAAGTGTTCTGAAAAGCCTCGACAACAAGAAAGGCGTCTGCAATCCATGATTTTTCCTCCTTCTGTTCAGAAATGGCATGTTTTTACTATGAATGATTATGCCATGCTTCTGAGTTCTGTTCTGGTATAATAAATCATAATAAAAACATGCAATTTCTGAACAGAGAGCAGGAAATATCATGGATTGTTGAGAGTCCAGCAGCAGGGGAGCAGCAGAATCATCCTTAAATCCTGACAAGAGATTTCATTAAAAATGCATTCGGAAGGAAAGGCAGACGCCTTCAGAAGAACTGACCTTTGTCTGTAGAACTGAGAGAGCGAGACAACTATTTTAAAAGAAGCATTGGTTGATGTAGATGGTGATTACGTAAACTGAAAACTGGATGAAGAGAAGACAGAAAAACGGAGGAAAAGCACATCATTTTGGGGGAATAAAGGCACTCAGGGGTATATATGAAAAGTGAAGCAGGCAGCTGTGTAGCAAGAAGCGAAAACAAATGCATGTTGAGGTAGTTGTGACAAGAAGCTGGATGATGATTCGCGAAGAGGCAGAGGCCAAAAGAACCAATGAGCAAATTGCTTTTGAAGCCACAAACAAGAGGCACAATCACAACCAGAGGTGGACTCAATTCCATGTCCTAATAATCTATTCATGATCAATTTATGATTTGTTTATGAAGTCTCTCAAGATTCATGAATCAATTCCTGAAACATTTCCTGAATGAACACTCATCAAAATGGAATTGAGCCCAACCCTGCAGCTCACACAGCCCCCTATTAGAAATAATGGGGTCGGAGGTCAGGAGCGGCCATACCCGAGAGGGCGCTCTTAGACACAGAGACCTCTGACACTGGTGCTGGAGGCTGTGATTTCAGTTCCGATGACAGCTCCAGCAAATCTTCTACGAGAGACAGAGGCAAGATTATTCGTTTGCGAGAGAAGGAAAAAAAAGAAAAGAAAAAAAATGGGCATCACCTCAGGTTCGCGGGAACAAAAGAGCGGGCTAGCCTATATTTTGGAGGTAGGTGGTTGGTGAACATATTGAGGACGCAGCGAGACAGTTTAAGAGGTATAGTGGATTATATTTTGGGGATAAAAAGAACAGCCCCCAGTTCCAGTGTGGCCTACATTTCCAACTCAAAACACAAGATGCCTTGCTTTAGAAGTTGTTCATTTTGTTCTTCAGTAGTGTAGTTTAAGCTGTACAATAAGAGCGGTAGCAAATGCTCTTCTGCTCCCTAAAGAGGAAGTATTCTACATGAAGACAAAATACTAAGGAGAAAAATACCAGATTTGAGAACTTAAAGCAACATCCTTGACGGAATATCTCTTCCATTGTTTTCTAGATACACTCTGGCGATATCATGTCATATTTAGGCCTCATATGGTCACTGGCATACTGTCGCCTACAGTACAGTAACCACAACCTAAAAGCTGGGACAGCTGGGACATGTCATCCAATAGAACTGGGCAAAGCTCTGTACGTTATAGGGATATTGGGAGATTCAGGTGTGCTCTACTGTACCTGCAGGCATCCAGTCATTGCGCTAACAATAGCTCGCATTGGCTACCTCTAACTTCCTTCATACTGCACGCAGAGACATGCAAATGGCATCCGAGTTCATCGGACTCTGGGGACGTAGAACAATTGCCAGACTCTCGTCGTGTCCCTTGAAGAGCCTCTGTAGACGACACTCAAAACCAAAGCGTGTTTACATTACCAGCGTATGCGTCCGTCTCCCTGCTCTTGTGGCCTGTCAGGATTACTAGTCAGAGTTGGGTCTGTATAACACACTATAGAGTGTCTGTCTGAGGGGACCGACCCAAAACACCTGGATTACCGTAAGCACACGCACACACTGATGTCTGTAGGTTTATTTAACCATGCAATCTAAGGAAGGGTAATGCAGAGAACAATAACATCCTTTACTTCCGTCTGGATGCAACAGATCGCCACGGTCTGCTTTTTACTATTAAGGCCTACAAGAAACAGATTGACCAGATTCTAAGAAACCGTGACACTTTCTTTTCCCAAGAACGTGTATCTGATGCCCTCTTTTCCATAACCACCCTCTGCTGTCGGAATCTACAGTCCTGGTGACCTAGTCCATCACTGACCTTCCATGCCCCCAGGTCCCATGTGTGCGTCTGGCATCCCGTTAGGCTTCTTGACCTCCTGCTGGTTCTGGGGTTCTTTCAGTGTCATGTTGGCCAGGGCAGCCGAGGCCATGGTCTCCCCGGAGTTGAATTGCACGGCGGCGTGGCCGTCCAGGCTCGAGTTGTCCTGATGCTGATCCATGGTGTAACGAGTTCAGGCTGGGAGGAGAGGAGACAGACAGAAGAAGAAAAAAACATGGGAGTTAATGCTCTACTTCGTTTTGATGCTATCCACATTACATTTACATTACATTACATTTAAGTCATTTAGCAGACGCTCTTATCCAGAGCGACTTACAAATTGGTGAATTCACCTTCTGACATCCAGTGGAACAGCCACTTTACAATAGTGCATCTAAATCATTTAAGGGGGGGGGGGGGGGTGAGAAGGATTACTTTATCCTATCCTAGGTATTCCTTGAAGAGGTGGGGTTTCAGGTGTCTCCGGAAGGTGGTGATTGACTCCGCTGTCCTGGCGTCGTGGGTGAGTTTGTTCCACCATTTGGGGGGCCAGAGCAGCGAACAGTTTTGACTGGGCTGAGCGGGAACTGTACTTCCTCAGTGGGAGGGAGGCGAGCAGGCCAGAGGTGGATGAACGCAGTGCCCTTGTTTGAGACTACTTTGGCAGGTGGAAGATAACGACTGAATTTGAATAATGCCTTGAGAAATGAGATGGTGCCGTGAACTGAGAGGATTCTAAGCATTGCTTTGTTGTTGGCTTACTTAAAAGGGGGTCAGAGGAGCAGAGGTGTGCAAGAACCAACCACAGTTGATGGGATCTCAGTAACGGGCTACAATGGAAAAGGGTGAAGGTGACAGAGAAGTCATTGACGACGATTCCAAATCGACACCCAGCACACATGCTTGTTCCCCACAGACAGGGATATGGCTGCTGAGCTAAAGAAAGACAGATACCAGCACACTGTTGAAATCTCCCCCAGTTTTATTGTGCAGTGTTTTTTTGCCCCAAAGGTCTTAGTCACCAACCCAGACCCTTCGTACAAGAACAGCAACGGATTTGTCCACTCATCCCAGGCAGCCCGAGCCTGATCCCGGATCTGTTTGTGCTGCAGTCTTGCCAATTCCTATGGCCATTGTCACACCAACGGGCTGCAACGCTGCGATTTCCATGTCGCCCCCTCATAGGGACCGATAGGGACGATCAGGACTTTTTCTTTGTCTTATAGAAGCTTTATGTAATCAAAAGGACTTTGCTAACGCAGACGGACGTGGTGCAACAGACTGGCGGGCTAGGGGAAGATGAAATTCCAGAAACATTTGCCTAGACTCTGACGCCCTTTCTCAGTGATCATGATTTGAAAGGACAGGCTAGGTTTCTTTGTTTCTTGAGGCTTTTGCTAGGTAGGCCCTAAAGATCCATCATTTCTAATGTGGTACCAAAGGACATGTCAACACAATGTAGGCCTAACGTCTCAATGCAGCTTGACCTAGCCTGTTCTTCCCCGACTTCGAGGCCCCGAGCAAAGCGGTCACCTCAATGGTGAGTGTAGAGAGACAACAACTAGGCTATTCAAACCTTTTTGAACTCTACAGACTCAAGGCAATCCTCTTCTTCCTCCTCTAAGCTTAGATAATCGCGATTCGTCGTGATATTGAGCTACAAGTATGAGCTACTTCCCTGTAACGGATCTCATCATGTCAGGGACGGTGTGCTGTAATGTGAGCATGCTTCTATTTGTTATGAAGCGAGATGATGAAGTGGCCAAGTTAAACACTGGCCAACCATCAGCGCTCCCTCTCCTGCTCTTGCGGAAACAGCAGCTGAAAGACGACACAACACACACGGGCTCCTCCTCCTCCTCCTGCAGAGACAAGCTGTGCACTGCAGCTCATAGAGACGACAAGATCAGATGTGCCAATCATAGGGTCATATTAATGCGGGGGGGGGGGGGGGATTTCCTCCTGTCTTGTCAAAGGGGAAGAGAGAATTCCTCTCAAAATACACACGGCAGCAGCTCAGTGCGTGACAACCTGCCAGGCATATCCTGTTTCTGTTTCCTCACGTCCAGCGGTTTGGCTGGTGTTATTGTGGACGAGTTGTTGTGTTTCTTATTAAGCGGGTGGTTGCTTTCTGTTGTGCTCGGGGTCACCTTGCGTGTGTATATTTTCTGGACTAACTTACAAGATTGTAGAACTGCGTCATTTAGCGATACTGCACAGACGACCGGTTTTCAGTTTGCTGACAACACAAATCAGCACCTGCTTTGGACTCGGTGCCTAACAGTTCTTTCTAAGGCGTGCAAACCAGTCAAGGGCATAGCTTTCTATATTTGGCCGTCTCTACAGACTCATTTACAGCAGTGAAACACCACTGTTCTGACAAAAAAAAAAACACAGCATTTAACAATCAATGACCGGACTGCAGTGATCTTTAGACGTCATTTCATTTCTCCCAGCGACAGAGGTCGGGGGATGGGCGTACTGGGCGAGGGAGAAGGGTTGAAACCATGTTCTGGCAAAGCCCACCCTGTAATTTGTATTGGCCTGCGACTGGTCTGGCAGCTGTGTTCTGATTCTCTTTGTGGGCTGATTGCTGGAGGGAGGGAGGGAGGGAGGGGGAGAGAGAAAGAGAGAGCGCGTGTGTGAGAGAGAGAGACAAAGAAGACTTACAAAGAGCATCACAGCCCGACGTGTACCAGAACCACAGACCTCCTTATGCACGGTCAATCCACTGCAGTTGGTCTACCTTCGGGCTCGAACAAAGAGGTACAGGGAAAGACATGCTAAATGCGAATAGGCTCACTCAGCTACTAAGGAGGAGGGCCCAGGGCCCCACTTATCGGCTTGTTGGAGAGGTACTCAGAAAGGAGGCAATTATCCAAAAAGCAGAGGGGAGGGAGAAAGGAGACCAAATTGGTTATATGATTTTAGATCTGAAATGCCAGATGTTAATCCTCTGTTTGAGCGTCTTGCTGGCGTTTACACCTCATCTTTGTCCTGTACTCACCTCTAACAGGGCGGCAGGTAGACTAGTGGTTAGAGCGCTGGGCCAGTAACCTGAAAGGTTGCTAGATCGAATAACCGAGCTGACAAGGTCAAAATCTGTCGTTCTGTCCCTGAACAAGGCAGTTAACCCACTGTTCCTAGGCCGTCATTGTAAATAAGAATTTGTTCGTAACTGACATGCCTAGTTAAATAAAATAAATGAAATAATGCCAGGCCCACACACACATTGTGTAAAGCAGGGCAAATCATCAATAGCTAGGATTTTCTACGCGAAACAGAATGAACACACGCTTGTCTCACATTAGCTGCACTGTGATTTAAATTTGTGGGGGGGGGGACGATTCATCCCCATTTTCGTTTCAGGAACATGTCATCAATTTTCTCCACGATTAGCCTACACCCTGTTTATGTACTGTTGATTTGTTAGTCCGGATAATTTTTTCCCACCCGAGCATGTTAACCAATGTCTCTATTTGTCTAGGACATAGCTTAAAAGTGGTTAAACCTCAACTATCACCGACTATCACCTAAAAACTCCCCAGTACCCCATCCCATGTCTTCTCCCTCCCTGTCATCTCCTCTGTAGATCGTCTTTGTGTAACACTTAAAAGGTGCAATATGCAGAAATCGCCTGTTTGCTCAAATTCCCCCCAATTTTTTGTTTTGCCCAATTTCATTTTATGTAACAAAATTCAAAAAGGCACTCGCACATCTGAGCTTTTTTTTTGCAGGTGCACGGTAACAGTTGAATAAAACAAGATAATAGAAGAAACCTGCACACCACTCTTGATAGTATAACTGTTTTTTCTCTGTTTATGTGACCCAAAAAAATCTGATTTATTGTGTTTTCAGCTGGTGTACAAAAACTAAACTTAGGAACGAGAAGCATAGAAATAGTGCATATTGAACGGATCTATGCCTCTCAGACTTGTTTTCAATGAGAATTGCTGATCTATTTCTTTGTGAATTTGGTCAGGTTGCCCAAAAAGTTACATATTGCAGTTTTAAAAGGCGGGAGTAGGAGGAATAAAATGTCAGAAGGGGCTGAGTTGATTTGGAGCTCTGTCAGCCTGGAGAGCTACTCGCTGAATAGGACTTCTCTCTAATAAAACACACACCACTATATATCAGCCGACAGCCAGGGAAGGGGTGGTGGGTGGAGCTATAGCAGCGCTGCACTCAGAGAAAGCAAGTCAGCGTCCAAAGGAAGCCTCTCTCTCTTTCTCTCCTCTTTAATATTCATCAGCAGTCGCTGCAGCAAGCAGAGAGAATGAGAGAGAGGGGGGAAAGTCTGAGGGAGAGGAAGAGAAGGGAGGAGAGAGAGAGAAAGAAAGAGGGAGGCATCAGAGACGACCCAGCCCTTACCCCACTGCCTTGCCGTAAGAAAGGAATGAGAAGGCTAGAGGGAGAAAGTATTAGAGCAGCAGATAGAACACAGCAAGGACAAAGTACGCAGCGTGGGATTTAGCATAGCTCAACGATGGAGAGAAGAGAACTGGGAGAGAAGGAAAGCGTCTGAGGGAGGTGGAGGGGGCGTTAGTAAAAGGGCGAGGGGAGAAAAAAAAGATGGCGTGGGAATGGGAGTGACAGAAAAGACGACACAGAGGTCGACACTGACGGAGAGAGAGAGAGAGAGAGAGTGCTGGAGCGGGAAGGGACACGGGGAAGGAGACTTGTTGGGAGAAGGAAAAGGGAAAAGAGAGAGGAGAGGTTAAAGGAGAGAGGGAAAGAGAGCGAGAGGGGGGAGAGGCGAAAGGGAGGGAAGGATAAGGCAGGCGCGCCTGCAAAGCCTCTGGTCCTTGCGGAAAGAAAGCTGGCGCATGCTCATACAGGGGGACACACGCCCAGCCCAGTGCAGCGGCATGATACAGCAGAATCCAAAGGAGACTGAAGAAATGGAGGAACCATCCTCAGTCTCCTAATACTCAGCCTCATTCTAGCCTACATCCCCAATGTCAGATGGCAGATACAATGGTAAAATAGAGACATCTTAAAGATTAAATAGAGACATTTCTCCTCTGGTGTCGTTTCCAATATATATATATATATATATATATATTTTTTTTTTTTTTTAAATCTCAATAGCCTAGATCTTTTCCTCTCAGATTAGGCTAGACACAGTCTTCAGTTTTCCACTTGAATCGGTTTCAGCATATCATGTATATCCATGTGAAATTAGGCTAGAAGCAAGTACGTGGGTGATTTGAGCATAACACATGCCATATATGAGAATATTTTGCTGTTTCTGGGGGGGGGGTCCATATGAGATGATCTTAATGATCCGATTGGGGTTTCGTGAAGCTAAGCCCTTTCAAAACAAACCGTTTTCTCCCTTTACGTAACCCCAACCCACTACACTCTTGCAAGACTATTGTTGAACCCGATTACCGAATACTGCATGAACTGTTGCCACAGACAGCGCTTGAAATAAGCGGCTCCAGACTGGACTGCGTTGAAAGTAGAGTCCTTTCCACTTCCTCAACAGTCCCCTTCTCCTCTGCGTGATAACAGAGTGAAGCAGAACGTGTCGACTAAGAGAAGTCCACCTGACTGTTGTGTAACTGTAGACCGAGGTGTCATCCGATGTCTGCAGCCGGACTACAGGACACAGTCAGACAAAATTTTAAAAGAGGAAACGGGAGAGAGGGGAAACGGTTGTAGTCTACAGCCCGGAGTGTTCGCTGACCATCCATGCAGATCCACATAATGTCTCAAATGGGACCCTATTCCCTATACAGTGCACTATTCTTGACCAGGGCCCAAAGTCGTGCCTGTAGGGAATATGGTGCCATTTGGGACGCACCGAATGACAAGGAACGTTTTGACAAAAACAGCCGGTTCAATCTAATCCCTATGAGAAAGACAGGAGAGTCAGAAGAATGGGTGGAGCCTCGTGTGGGGACAGGGATGGAATTTCAGAAAGAAACAGGAAGACAAGCTGCTATAATATGGAACAGTAGGGTGTTTCTTTCGGATGTGGTGAACTGGGGGTTTCCTGCTTTCACTGTCCCAGAAAAGACCAGAAACAAGATCCCAGAAAGGCTACAGCCCAACACATCCACCTTGCCCTCTCCTGGGGTTCTCCTTCGGGGTGTCCCGCTCTTAACATTGTCACTGTTGTGGCTCCAGCCAGGGCTATCTTGTACTGTAGCTGTGACGTGACGCAGCACTGGACGACTGCCCTCCTGGGATCGTCGAGAGGGTTAAAGGTTAAAACGGACCTGTTACATGTAAAACAGGACTGTTCTGAAATTACCCCACAGTTTAGTTCACAAAAGCCTTGCATTGATTTCTCCCCAAAGAAGAAACCACAGCCTAATCTTCTCTTGTAATTACAAGAAAGAAGGTCAAGTTCAAACAAGGTTTCTGGTGATTGGACCAAAATCCCCCAACCGTGGCTCTATTTTCAGATGCCCATTTGAAAATGTTTTTGCCATTTGTGCAACTCTGGCAGGCATTATCCTGACTCGACGAGAAGCCGGTATCGTTTGGGGATAATGAGGACGGTGGACCCAGACCCAACGGGGAAATACTGGGCAAAACTGGTTGAAATGACGTCATAGTGACATAATCTCAATCCGTTTCGGCCTGTAATGGTTAAAGCTTTGATCCCTTATTGATGTCACTTGTTAAATCCACTTCAAAATCAGTGTAGATGAAGGGGAATGTTAAAGAAGGATTTTTAAGCCTTGAGACAATTGAGACATGGATTTTGCCCTCAGAACAGCCTCAATTCTTCAGGGCATGGACTCTACAAGGTGTTGAAAGCCTTCCACGGGGATGCTGGTCCATGTTAACTGTGGGAAGCATTGGAGTCGTGTCAAGTTGGCTGAATGTCCTTTGGGTGGTGGACCATTCTTGATCCCCCCCCGTAAACTGTTGAGCATGAAAAACCCAGCAGCGTTGCAGTTCTTGACACAAACCAGTGCGCCTGGCACCTACTACCCTAACCCGTTCAAAGGCACTTAAATATTTTGTCTTGCCCATTCACCCTCTGCATGGCACACATACACAATCCATGCCTCAATTGTCAAGGTTTAAGAATCCTTTAATCCATCTCCTCCCCTTCATTTACACTGATTGAAGTGGATTTAACAAGTGACATGAATAATAGCTTTCACCTGGTCAGTCTGTCATGGAAAGAGCAGCTGTCCTTAATGTTTTGTACACTCAGTGTACATGCCTAGAATGATGCTTTGTTAACGTCAGTATTGCCTTGTACCTTAAGCCTTAGATGTGAAGCCATTCATTTTACAAAGTTATAAAAAAAATACTTACTTTTTTTGATATTTCGCTCCTCGTGACCAGTCCTTGATCTTAGTCAGCTAAACACATATACTTGACTGCACATGGTTTCACTACATTTTATGGAGTCAGATAAACATTTTAATAGGCTAATTGCTTGGTCTTATTATGAGTCGCATGTGAGGTAAATATAATATGCATCTATCAAATATTACCCCACTACAACCCTGTAAGCAGTCTATGGAGCATGCTGTAGATGCGCGAAAAATGCTAATATCGGTACCATGACTTGAATGGGATTTGTGCCACATATGCTAAAACGTTAGCATTTGGAAACCGTGCTCGGGAAACTAAACCAAAGGATGGATTTGCTGTCATACCTTGTCTATAGACTGCTTACAGGGTAAGGAAACCAATGTGTAATTTTTGGTGGACTACCCCTTTAACTTAGGGCTAGGCAACAGACCTGCTGCGTACGGTCGGTAGGCCTAAAAATACCCCATGAACTCAGAGCTACTGACCCTACACAGAGTGCCCACCATCCATCACAATACTAATTTAGTCACAGTATTATTTTCGAAGATTCAGGAGGGGACGATGACATGCAAACCCAAAAGTGGGTTGGTCTTGCGTCTTCAACAAGGGACAGTGTCTTAATCTGTGAGCCCTCGTGTTCTTCACTGTGGTGACAGAAGCCAAAGAGGGTATTTATTTATGAGCAGTGCTGAGAGGAGAGGACATTCCAGTCATGCTGATCACGTCCCCACCAGCTGACTGACTGACATGGTTTCTCAACATTCATCCCGGCTACGAGGCCTGGCTCTATACACTCCCTCAGCTCAGGGGGTCAGGGAGAAGACATTGTCAGTCATCACCGATGTCCTCTTGGACACACCTTCACCCCCCCATGTGAAATGTCAGACTAATAGTAGAGATAATTATTTTTTTCAGCTTTTATTTCTTTCATCACATTCCCAGTGGGTCAAAAGTTTACATACACTCAATTAGTATTTACTAACATTGCCTATAAATTGTTTAACTTGGGTCAAACGTTTTGGGTAGCCTTCCACGAGCTTCTCACAATACATTGGGTGAATTTTGGCCCATTCCCCCTGACAGAGCTGGTGTAACTGAGTCAGGTTTGTAGGCCTCCTTGCTCGCACACGCTTTTTCAGTTCTGCCCACAAAATGTCTATAGAATCAAGGTCAGGGATTTGGCATGGCCACTCCAATACCTTGACTTTGTTGTCCTTAAGCCATTTTCCCACAACTTTGGAAGTATGCTTGGTGTCATTGCCCATTTGGAAGACACATTTGCGGCCAAGCTTTAACTTCCTGACTGATGTCTTGAGATGTTGCTTCAATATATACACACAATTTTTTTCCTCATGACGCTATCTATTTTGTGAAGTGCACCAGTTCCTCCTGCAGCAAAGCACCCCCACAACATGATGCTGCCACCCCCGTGCTTCACAGTTGGGATGGTGTTCTTCGGCTTGCAAGCCTCCCCTTTTACCTTCAAACATAACGATGGTCATTATGGCCAAACAGTTCTATTTTTGTTTCATCAGACCAGAGGACATTTCTCCAAAAAGTACGATCTTTGTCCCCATGTGCAGTTGCAAACCATAGTCAGGCTATTTTATGGCGGTTTTGGAGCAGTGACTTCTTCCTTACTGAGCAGCCTTTCCGGTTATGTCAATATAGGACTCGTTTTACTGTGGATATAGATACTTTTATACCTGTTTCCTCCAGCATCTTCACAAGGTCCTTTGCTGACATTTTTTTTCTGAAGTCTTGGCTGATTTCTTTTGATTTTCCCATGATGTCAAGCAAAGAGGCACTGAGTTTGAAGGTAGGCCTTGAAATACATCCAAAGGTACACCTCCAATTGACTCAAATTATATCAATTAGCCTATCAGAAGCTTCTAAAGCCATGACATCATTTTTCAGGAATTTTCCAAGCTGTTTAAAAAGGCACAGTCAACTCAATTCCCACTGGAATTATGATACAGTGAATAACACTTAGTGACGCCAACCTAAGTGTATATAAACTTCAACTGTAAATAAACGGATGGCTCCAGCGAGTCCAGACTCAAAGTGAACCGTCTATTTCAAGGTATTCATCACCCCGTCACCAAAATATAGCAGCCAAGATGCCCTGGACACACTCTACCGTCAGGTCTAGGACACCCTCACAATGCAAGAGTCTCTAACCACTCCCCAGCGGGCAAAGCTGGTTGCAACTGTGGCATTATAACATCACTGTAATGATACCATTGTAGCCAGTCTGAATCTTCTACTCAGCATGTTGACCAATAAACACACAGTGACATGTCTGCACGTTTAAGCCCAGGCTAAATCATAATTAGTTGGCCAGTCTGCGACAGGCGTAGAGTCTGCTACAGATAGATCACTTATAGAAAAAGCAGCCTCTCCGTTACACAGTCAACATGTCTCTGGGTCTTGGGCTGGTAAGAAACACTGTTACCGTGCTGCAAACAGAGCAGGGCTGCATGATGCTGTTAATACATCCGACTTAAGGCTGAGAGTAACCATGAATCGGCTCAAATTAGCTCATACGAGTAAGATCATAGAGTTGTTTATGTTTATAGTTGAGGTTTTGGCTAGTGGGTTATGGGGATGTGTGCGCGTGTGATCTGTAGGTGTTCGTCTTTACTGACAGAGGGTCACCCACTCCATGAGTCCTGCCCGCCCCCTCCACTCACAGTTGGCTGCCTCGGTCAGTGGATATGACCTAATTTCCATAGTCGGTCCCCGCTATTAGGAATGGATGGGATAAAGGCAGGGCTTCACCACGCTCTCGCTCCCTTTTCTCCCCATCTCGGTCTCTAACGGCATCCATGTGGACCATGAACATTTCCACCAACACAGCAGGCGTGTTGGTGGAAGCAGGGAAAGCACCGGTTGCCTCAGAGGCCTGGCCAGGGCAGAGCAGGCTATCTATAGGCAGCTATCTATAGGCAGCTATCTACAGCGCGGTGCTCTGTGCAGCATGACGCGAGATGAGCGAGAAAGAGCGAGCGAGAGAGTGTGAGAGAGAGAGAAGGGGGGAAGTGAGAGAGAGAGAGAGAGAGAGAGAGAGAGAGAGCGCTGGTGCTGCCAGCTTCCTCTGGAAACCTCAGTATCTGTTGGAAACAGATGTCAAAGACACTCTCCGAGGACCAGTGCAAATGGACCTACAAACCGCTCATGTGTGCAGCATTAGGCTACCACTCCTCTTGAGAACCAGCCAGTCTCAAGGTTAAAAAAAATACATGAGAAACATTGACTGTGTTCCTGCCCAGTGCTGAATCAGGACCCATGGGTGTGTTAGGTCCTACTGTTAAGATGTTAATCTCCTCAATACATAAACATGACGAATGGTGGTGGAGAATGAATACCGTCGAGTAACATTAGGCCTAGTTCAGTATTTTTCACTCAAAACAACTAAGAGGAAATAGGCTAGGCAGCCTAACATCCCTACAGGCAGAGTCTAACCCCCACTCAAAGAATCAGCATGACAACGAGCTCAAGATAATCCCAGATTAGTAGAGAGTCAGCCAAACCAAAGGAAGTTCATCTGGGCTCTGTCCGTCTCCGCAGTGCTGTGGCTCAGTGACCTTGCTACCTGCACCACCCTTACACCACAGCACACTACAGTACAGTGGAGGTTGCTGAGGGGAGGACAGCTCATTACAATGGCTGGAATGGAGCGAATGGAATGCGGTTGACACCATTCCACTTATTCCACAGCGGTCATTACAACGAGCCTGTCCTCCCAAATGAAGGTGCCACCAACCTCCTGTGCAACAGTAGAGTATAAGTGTCCTTGAGATCTGACAGAGAGCCAGGACCAGACTTAGCATTTGTTCTGGAGATCTCCTACCTGCATGAGGTATAAGGGAATTCTGGACGGAAGAATTCATTAATTAGGCTAAAAGGTATCCTCAAGTATTCCAGTCAATATCATTGATAGGTTTTCATATTCCACATTAAATGCGGGCCCAAAATGCACGTAGCCTATTATTTCTCAAACATTAGGTGAATCCAATGACTGTATAAATAAGGGCGGACCTGCTTTTCCAGTTTGTTTATAGCTAGCACCTTAAAGTAATTCTGTATTTATATGCCAAGTTGTTAGAGGCTCGCGGCGCAGAGAATCAGCGAGAGTGGCCCTCAAAGAATGCCTGGCATTCACCCTGTATCCTGTACTGCGAATGTCCCCGGGGAAAAGTAGCAGCAACGTGGGATACTAATCGTATACATCATATAACAGAGTGCAAGAGAGAGAGCGCAAGGGCGCAGACCGCTTTATCATGCAATCAAATGCAACCAACAGAGATTACGCTAGTAAGAGTTGTCAACCATGACATACTTGGTAACACTGGTCATCCAATGTTCTTTAAGAATAATGGATGGGCGTGTTTGAGGTTTATTTCACGGGTGCGAACGCTCATGTTACGTTAACAAGCCATGTCCTGTTCATCTGGCCAGCTGTTGAGTGTGAGAGACATCTGCTGGCATGGACTGCTGATGACCGCACAGAGGCATGTGTACAGCTGCTTATGGCAGGGCAGACAGAGATTCCAAATGGCGCCCTATTCCCTACAGCTGGGCTCCAGCAGCAGCGTACGCTAGGCTATGCTAATGCACTCAGCATAGGTCTCCAAGACAACTCTTTGATTCATAGTGAACCCCGAAGTGCAGAAAGTAAGGAGTGCTTTGGCTAAATATTGGACCAATGGCAATTAGTGTTGGCTAGGATCTCTTTTTCGTCATCCAATCACAATGAGGCACTCTAGTTTTGTGCATCTTGTTTATAATGAGTTAGGTGACTGCCAATTTAGTTTAGTCTTTAACTTAACTTGAAAATGAATCCTAAAATCACTGTTACTGGGGCTATGTTGTAGAACTAGTCTTAACTGAATTATGGTCCCTGCCTCTGATCCCATTCAGTGAGGTCAAAACAAATGAGTGCAGATGTAAATTCCCTGCAGAGAACACAGAACAACAAATTACCTCCATAAATTAGGGGCATAATTGAATCATAGTATGTCTATGAATATCATACTACACTGCAGTAGCATGTAGCCTTCAGACCAGCTCATCCAATTAGGCTTTAGACATGTTTTACAGAGCTCCCTAATTGGGCAGTCCAATCAAATTATACATGGAATATTTGAAAACTAAACGTTTGTCAGACAGCAGAGGGCCATTTGTCACCATTTTTTGTACCAACAAAAACCTTAAAAGTATGGCTAGGAATAAGCCATTTTCCTAATTTTCTTAAATTAGGCTATATCCCAATACAATGAGAATGGAAATTAGGTCTTGTTCTCGAAGAGCTCCTCAAACAGGACAATAAGTCATTTCTACAGATTTCCAATGTATGAGATCAGGGAAGAACAATTCTTACAGCATTCTCCGGGATACATTTAACAAGATGGGCGTGGAGGAGGAATTGGATAGGAGAGAGAAAAGCCTTTGTCCCTCCTTCGATATTCCTTTGCAATAGACTTTGTCTATGATTTTTGACCTCGAGCAAAAATAGTCGAGGGATAATGGAGAGTGTTGATTCATCTAACAAATTGTACAGACCTACCGGCAAGTAGCGAAACCATGCATGCTCATCTCTCACTGCAACTCACAGCACAAGAGCTAAGACAAATTGCGGAGGGCAGAGCGAGAAAGAGGTGTGTCCGCAACAGAAAAAACACCGACAAAAACGGCATCATCTTATGGCCCAATTTGACAAGAATAGACCTCAATATGAAAATTACAAGGGTGCTGAATAATATCGAAATAGTATAAACAACAGTTAACCGATTCTACAGTGAATCGATTTGTTTCAGACAAAGCACCACATGGCAAGGGCTCGCGGAATGCATCTCCTCACAAATTAGATTGGACTTTGAGTCAAGATGAAGACGTCTACATTTCCTAACAAAGTGGCTTTAAAAAAATACCCGGCCTACTACTTGCTTACAAAGTTGAAATGACAGTAATTGGGATCGCATGCATCCCTGGAAAGGGAGGTGTGGCAGACCAAATCATCACAAAGCATTCCTGAAATATGAATAATTAACAGTTAGCTAATTAGGTAATAAGCAGGTGAAATAACATTAATTGACAGTCTACTTTTGGTTGTCTATAGTGGACAACAAGTAACTACAGTCAGGCAAGCCACTGACAATAAGTGGCCTGATGATAAGGTGTAGTCACCAGCCAACATCAGCACCATTGTCCGCGGAAAGCACCGCTGCGAAAATCCAATTTCATCCGATCCAGATGCACAAAAATCGAACTGACACACAAGTGTTGATGTAGCTATAAAACGTTTGCTACGGTCTGTACATGGATCAAAGCAGAAATACTATATCAGGCAAAAACCTATCCTGTAAGGACACTGTGTGATTTATTCTTTCAGATTTCAAGCAAGACACGCTATCCAAAGTAAAGACAGGCCTCACGTAGGCAAAATAGAAGGGCACTACTATTTTAAAAATCGTCGCTAAAATCTGTGGCCATAATGATTGGCTAAATAGATAGTTAACGCTAAGCTAATTACTTTGATAGCTAGATAGCTCATTTGTTGCTTGCTAACTAAATTACACCCCTTGGCTACATTCATTAGCTAGCTTAGCATCAGTTCACACATCATGACAGCTGTCATATCTCAATAATTAAAGTTAAAAGTCTAAATATATAACAAACTACAAAGTGCATATTTATGGACAAATCAATTGAGCTACTTTTGATCAATTTGTCCACATGGCTTGTTTGGGGCTCGTGCCTGTTGTGATGAAGCAGCTAGCGAAAGCAAGACAGTACCCAGGCCCAACTTCTCCTCACACCCAGACCTAGGCAACGTAAAAAAAGATTCGCTCGGTGCCTCAAAGCTAAATGACAAGCATGAATGGCGCTTTTGTTTTGCCCCGGAAAAAAAACGGAAACTGCTCGAATTCTTAATCAATCCGAAGACACCTAGGAAAAATGTCTTGCTGAATGTACTGGGTTTGCTATAAATAGATAAGGCGTCTTTCTCTCTTACCTGTGTGGCAGACAGTTATTGTCTCTCCAGCTGCAGTCACTCAGTGGCCACCCGACAGAGAAGAGTAGTTGTCGCTAGGCGGCCTGAAGGGGAGGAGGGCGCCAGAGTACAGACAGAGATTGTTCTGAAATTTCTTCCTGAGCGTTCTGCACTAGAATGCATGAAGTTAAAGGGGTTTGTGTGTAGGCCTACACTGATCTCAGCGGAGGCTGGTAGGAGGAACTATAGGAGGACGGGCTCATTGTAATGGCTCGAATGGAATTCATGGAACGGAGTCAAACATGTGGTTTCCATATGTTTGATGTGTTTGACCCTTTTCCATTTATTCAATACCAACCATTACAACGAGCCTGTCCTCCTACAGCTCCTCCCACCAGCCTCCTCTGTTGATAAAATGGTGTTAGATGATGATATTAAAACTAGTTTAGCTGATATGAACAAATTGCAGGGCTTCTACAATGCTAACCCAAACTAATGGCACAATGGGAGACCTACCTTGTTAAGTAGCCTTCTGCCCTATGTAATAGGTGACAGACACAATTTTTACCAATGACCTTTTGTTATTTTCTCACATTAAAACAATGTCTCATCTAATCTAATATATTTGAATTTCCATTCCTCTCTGCCTGGCTTAGTGTCAATTTACCAATGATTATGTAAGAATTACTGGAAAACCTGCTTAGAAGGATCTGGAGTGGAAATACCCTTCTTTCCCTAAAATCTGTGGGTGGGGTATAGCAAGGGAAGCACTGTGCTTGCCACTGTTAGTGACCTGTACACATCTATAGGTCTGGCCTTCTACTCTGGCAGACTGACTGATCTAACACTCCTCCATACTAAACCAACCATAGATGGCAGTAGTTGGTTACAATTGTGTAATTACGTGTAACTAGACTACACATACACTTACAGTGAGTGGGATATAATTTGTTTCCTTATGTAACCAATGGAATAGTCCCCAAAGTGCAAATTCCAAGCTAAATCAAGCACACCTCGAGTGTGTTATATAAAAGTACTTGACAAATTTCACCCTAGGTCTGGTATATTTATTAGGAGACCGAGCCACCTAGAAACACATACTGATATTTTGCAAAGCAATGGTTTGTGTAATACATGTTGCATACAGAGTGTTGCCAGAAAGCATTGCATTGTGTCATACATTTTGTTAAGGAAGTCTTAACCACAAGGCAGGGTTGAGGTTAGCTCCTGGAGTTGCTTAGCAACCAGACCACTTGAGAATAAGCATGCATTCTTTTCTCCAGTTAGGGACAAAGGAGGGAGAGGGGGAGAAAGAAGCAGATGGTACATGTCTGAAATTACTATGGTGTGTTTGGTCTGCATTTTATTTCAGGTGATTTGACATTATTCCTCTCTTAAATTGTAAACCATATCTAACAATTGGTCTTAACATACCGTGAAATAAATTCACTACTGATTATTAAGGTCGTTCAAAGCCAAATAAAATAAGATTAATCCCACCTGCAGTTCTGTGGTTTGAAATTGTTCTGTCTATTCCATATTGACACTCACTACAGCTTTGCATAATAGTGTGTGGGCTATGGTATGGCACTGTTCATTTAATTGCAATATTTAATTACCATATTAGTGTAAGTAAGTAAGTAGCCTTGCATGAGCCTTGGCTGTTTATATAGCATGAGGCAGCTTAATGTACAAGTACACCCCTTGGACAGGACACTAGTCTATCACAGGGCCAATACACTGTAAGTGTAAGGAGACAGAATATGTCTTTCTGTTCTAGTCCGGTTTTAGGCATGTGAGGCAGATTTATGTTAGATTTCAACTAAAGGCAGTCAAGTAGGAACAGAGATGCGAACAGGAATCAAGATGGCGCCGACAAAGATGGTCACCTCGCTTCGAGTCTTTAGGAAACTATGCAGTATTTCATTTTTTATGTATTATTTCTTACATTGTCAGCCCAGAAAATCAAAAGTGTTATTACATACAGTCGGGAAGAACTATTGGAATAATGAGAGCGACATCAACTTACCAACATTACGACCAGGAATACGACTTTCCCGAAGCGGATCCTTTGTTCAGACCACCACCCAGGACAGTGGATCTAATCCCAGAAGCCGACCCAAAACAACGTCGCCGCAGAAGAGGCAGACGGAGCGGCCTCCTGGTCAGGCTCTGTAGGCGTGCACACCGCCCACCGCTTCCGAGTATACTACTCGCCAATGCCCAGTCTCTTGACAACAAGGTAGACAAAATTAGAGCAAGGGTTGCCTTCCAGAGAGACATCAGAGATTGTAACATTCTCTGTTTCACGGAAACATGGCTCTCTCGGAATACATAGTCGGAGTCAGTTCAGCCACTGGACATCTTCATGCGTCGTCCCGACAGAGATAAACACCTCTCTGGGAAGAAGAAGGGCGGGGGTGTATTCTTCATGATTAACCACTCATGGTGTAATCATAACAACATACAGGAACTCAAGTCCTTCTGCTTACCCGACCTAGAATTCTTTACAATCAAATGCCAGCCATATTATCTCCCAAGAGAATTCTCATCAGTTATCGTTATAGTTGTGTATATACCCCCTCAAGGAGACACCACGACGGCCCTCAAGGAACTTCACTGGACTCTATGTAAACTGGAAACCATATATCCTGAGGCTGCATTTATTGTAGCTGGGGATTTTAACAAAGCAAATTTGAGAAGAAAAAGGCTACCAAAATTCTATCAGCATACTGATTGCAGCACTCGTGAAGGCAATACACTCGATCACTGCAACTCTAACTTCCGCGATGCATACAAGGCCCTCCATTCGACAAACCCAACAACGACTCCATCTTGCTCCTACCGTCTTATAGTCAGAAACTCAATAGTCAGAAACTGCAATTGGGTCCTGGACCTTCTGACGGGCAGCCCCCAGGTGGTGAAGGTAGGAAACAACATCTCCACTTCGCTGTCCCTCAACACTGGGGCCCCACAAGGGTGCGTGCTCAGCCCCCTCTTGTACTCCCTGTTCACCCATTAATGCGTGGCAATGCACGCCTCCAACTCAATCATCAAGTTTGCAGACGACACAACAGTAGTGGGCTTGATTTCCAACAACGACGAGAAGGTCTACAGGGAGGAGGTGAGGGCATTCGAAGTGTGTTGTGAGGAAAACAACCTTTCACTCAACGTCAACAAAACAAAAATGATTGTGAACTTCAGGTGACAGCAGAGGGAGCACCCCCATATCTACATCAAAGGGACAGTAGTGGAGAAGGTGGAAAGTTTTAAGTTCTTCGGTGTACACATCCCAGACAAACTGAAATGGTCCAACCACACAAACAGTATGGTCAGGAAGGTGCAACATCGCCTCTTCAACCTCAAGAGGCTGAAGAAATGTTGCTTGTCACCTGCTTGTCACCTAAATCCCTGACAAACTTTTACAGATGCACAATCGAGAGCATCCTGTTGGGCTGTATCACTTCCTGGTATGGCAACTGCACCACCCTCAACTTCAAGGCTCTCCAGAGGGTGGTGCGGTCTGCACAACACATCACTGGGGGCAAACTACTTGCCCCCCAGGACAACTACAGCACCCAATGTCACAGGAAGGCCAAAAAGATCATCAAGGACAACATCCACCCAAGCCACTCCCTGTTCACCCCGTTACCATCCAGAAGGAGAGGTCAGTACAGGTACATCAAAGCTGGGACCGAGAGACTGAAAAACAGCTTATATCTCAAGGGCATCAGACTGCTAAACACCAATCACTTACTCAGAGAGGCTGCCTACATAGAGACTCATATCACTGGCCACTTTAATAAATGGATCATGAGTCACTTTAAACAATTCCACTTTAATAATGTTACATATCTTACTTTACTCATCTCATATGTACGTACAGTGGGGCAAAAAAGTATTTAGTCAGCCACCAATTGTGCAAGTTTTCCCACTTAAAAAGATTAGAGAGGCCTGTACATTTTCATCATAGGTACACTTCAACTATGACAGACAAAATGAGAAAAAAAATCCAGAAAATCAAATTATGGTGGAAAATAAGTATTTGGTCAATAACACATGTCAATACTTTGTTATATACCCTTTTTTGGCAATGACAGAGGTCAAATGTTTTCTGTAAGTCTTCACAAGGTTTTCACACACTGTTGATGTTATTTTGGCCCATTCCTCCATGCAGATCTCCTCTGGAGTGGCCTAGCCAGTCTCCAGATCTCAACCCCATAGAAAATATTTGGAGGGAGTTGAAAGTCCGTGTTGCCCAGCAACATCCCCAAAACATCACTGCTCTAGAGGAGATCTGCATGGACGAATGGGCCAAAATACCAGCAACAGTGTGTGAAAACCTTGTGAAGACTTACAGAAAACGTTTGACCTCTGTCATTGCCAAAAAAGGGTATATAACAAAGTATTGACATAAACTTTTGTTATTGACCAAATACTTATTTTCCACCATAATTTGCAAATAAATTCATTAAAAATCCTACAATGTGATTTTCTGGACTTTTTTTCTATTTTGTCTGTCATAGTTGAAGTGTACCTATGATGAAAATTACAGGCCTCTCTCTTAAGTGGGAGAACTTGCACAATTGGTGGATGACTAAATACTTTTTTGCCCCACTGTATATACTGTACCTTATACCATTTATTGCACCTTGCCTATGCCGCTCGGCCATCACTCATCCATACATTTACATGTACATATTCTTATTCCATCCCTTTAGAGTGGTGTGTATTAGGTAGTAGTTGGGGAATTGTAAGATTACTTGTTAGATATTACTGCACTGTCAGAACTAGAAGCACAAGCATTTCACTACACTCGCATTAAAATCTGCTAACCATGTGTATGGCACCAATACAATTCGATTTGATTTGAGAAAAAGCTCCTTGATTTCTTAGCCACAAGGTGGCATCCTTTCTCTGGACAATGTCCCCCAGCACAGACTTCCACTGAGTGTACCAAACATTATGCTTTTTCAATGACATAGACTGACCAAGTTAATCGAGGTGAAATCTATAATCCCTCATGGATGTCACTTGTTAAATCCACTTCAATCAGTGTAGACGAAGGGGAGGAGACAGGTTAAATAATGATTTTTAAGCCTTGAGACAATTGAGACATGGGTTGTGTATGTGTGCCATTCAGAGGGTGAATGGGCAAGACAACAGATTTAAGTGCCATTGAACAGGATATGGTAGTAGGTGTCAGGCGCACCGGTTTACACATGCTCAACAGTTTCCTATGTGTATCAAGAATGGTCCATCACCCAGAGGACTTCCAGCCAACTTGACACAACTGTGGGCAGCAGTACAGTCAACATGGGCCAGCATCTCTGTGGAACGCTTTCGGCACTTTCTAGAGTCCATGCCCCTACGAATTGAGGCTGTTCTGAGGGAAAAAGTGGGTGCAACTCAATATTAGGAAGATGTTCCTAACGTTTGCACACTCAGTGTACAATCATAGACCCTGCTCTAAGGAATTGGTACAAGTATTCATGTCTCCCACGCTAAAACGTGTGTCTTTGTGAGGTCACAGCACTATGCACAACATGGCGTAATGTACTGTAGTCAGACTTTTTTGTCAGTCATACACTAGTGTCGGCTACTTCCTTTACCGGTCTACATTTGGCGATACACATGCATGTATTCTGTATCATTTCTTTATGAGTGTAACCAATGCTGTTTAATGTACTAAACAACATACAGTACTAGAGTATTTGTATTCTGTATTCTGTGTGCTTTACCATGTGCATGCGTTTACCACATGCATTGACGCATACTTACCGTAGTCTATTAGTGACACTCAATACAATGCACTGACATTACTGCATTAAAGTCCTACTGGTCAGTGACTCAAACTCTTTACATCATTCCGTCTTTTCTGCTATAAAACAAAAAATCGGAGAGTGCACAACAACTGACCAGCCATGTCTGGAAGGTGTCCATCTTCTCCTTTCCGGCCCAAGCCCAGTCTTCAGGGAGAGGTCAAGGGTGTATTTTGAGGGGAGGGGGGGGGGGCAGATTGTACAGCTGTTGGACTGTTTACAGGCCAAGGCTATTGTCCAGTAGATTATCTGGCATCCGATGTTAGACTTTTACAGGGAGGTTACCTTCCTACCCTCCTTCCAGACTTGTGTGTTGTCATAGACCCCTCCCCTTCTCTCCCCTCCCTCTCTCGACTCCTCTTCTATACTTCTATACACTGGGTAAAGACTAGAGCTGTTGGTACGCACATCTCACTCACAAACACTCACACACTGTAACATATCATCCAACCCTACAAGTACAAAGAGAAAACAACAGCTGACGTGGACACTCACAAACACTCACACACTGTAACATATCATCCAACCCTACAAGTACAAAGAGAAAGCAACAGCTGACGTGGATTAGCTGAAGTCATGTGTGAAAAAGGCAAAGAAGGGATGCCAACGTTTATGGCGTCTCATCACGACCAACAGGTGATGGGTGGAGGGAGACAGACAGAGACAGGCCTATATGGGTTGTTTTATGAGGAAGTAGATCATGCAAACATATTTGTTGTTTAAGAAAAATGTGTGTGTGTATGTGTGTGTGTGTGTGTGTGTGTACTTGTACATATTGGAGTAGAGGACGGGTGTGTTAGCTTTTATGATTCCTCATCTGCAGGGCTGGGCGTCCTCAAACCTCAGTGTTAAGTCGGTCGGTACAACAGTCCATAAGCTCCAGCGTACGTCAACAGCAGCTGCACCCAATGGCTCTGGCATCGCTCACTAAATAGGAGAGTTCTTAACAGTTGTCTCATCCTCTGTGTATAGGGTCAGATCCTCTCAAGCCTCCAAATCAGTCCATCTCACCAGCAAAGCTAGGGATTTTCCAATTATTGACTTACAGTAGCTACAGCATACAACTGTTCTGGTGCCAGTTCGCATTACCATTGAGGCAATAATCATTTTGGTTTACGGTTTCAGTGTTATGAATTGTGCTTAGGTTAAATTAGATCCCTGAACATATGATGCTAATACGTGGGCATTCTGATGTGACTGAATTGATACAGATACAAGGCCGTTTCTATTTAGTGTTCTACCAGTAGAAAACAGCTACTTAGCAACATAATATGCTGTACATGCAAGAATATACACATTTCACAACTTTGCTCACCCTCCCTCTAAACCCTCAACCCTCACAGATATGTAGTTAACAAACAGAAGCACAGTCTTCACTCACCTGTTTGGAATGTTATCACATGTCATTGCTCCATTAGCGAGTCTAAATATGCATACGTGACAGACACAGGCTTTTGACATGTGAAACCTAAGAATGCACCAGAGACCCGTAATGGATTTCAATGGGACCACCAAAGAAGGAGAGGATCTCCCCCACTTTAGGGAATACACAGTTGTCACGCCCTGACCTTAGAGCTTTTTATGTCTCTATTTTGGTTTGGTCAGGGTGTGATTTGGGTGGGCATTCTATGTTATTTTTTCTATGTTTTTGCATTTCTTTGTTTTGGCCGGGTATGGTTCTCAATCAGGGACAACTGTCTATCGTTGTCTCTGATTGGGAACCATACTTAGGTAGCTTTTCCCCACAGGGTTGTTGTGGGTAGTTGTTTTCTGTTTTGTGACTGCACCTGACAGAACTGTTTTGTTTTGTTCTACTTTGTTACCACGCTGCACCTTGGTCTCCTTCTACTTCATATGACGAGCGCTACAACAGTGCTCCTATTTCAGATGAAGTCCACGCCATTTTGAAAATAGTTACCAATCCCTCAATATTGTCACTTTGAAACAGTCACGCAACCACACCATGGATAGAAAGAGGAACATTGCTTTGGACCTAGATGTTTGACATTGAACTTTTATTTCCATTATCGAAACGTTGTGACACACACCCACATGCACTGACACAGACAGAATCGGTCACACACACTGAGGACAAAAATTTAAACAAAATTGGAGAAGAATAAAAGAGAGATTCAGGTCAGCGACATCTTGAATTCTGCAACAGAGAAAGAGACACCTGTCATTTCACTTTCATTACATCATCAGTTTGAACATACAGCTTCAGTTTGATGCGCGACTCAGTGTGCAGACAAAAAGGTCATGTACTCCACAGTTAAAATGCTGTACTCACTTGATCATTCACCCAGTCATGATGTGTTTCACAAAGGCTGAAATAGAGAGATAGAAACAGAGAATGTATTAACTATAGGTGGGAACCAGTATGTTTCCTCGGCACACTGCATGAAGTAGTCACCTTGGTAGTTAATGCAGCCATTGCTGTCCTCTTGTCCTTCCATCACTACCTCTATCTCTTTCTCTGTCATCTTCTCTCCTGCCGGTGTAACGGAGGGGTGTGAGACATTTTCAAATGATGTTAAAGACTCCCCATAGACACAAACATTACGGAAAAAACACATTTGATCCTAATGTGTTTCACATGTGATCTCACGTAATTACATGATATCACGTGATCTTATGTGAAGATAAAACTACACGTGAAAACATAATCTCATGTGAAATAAATGTGACAACATGAGAATGGTACCATGTTCAACATGTGGCTTCAACATGTGGTACCATTTTCAACATGTGGTACCATGGAACTACATGTAAAACTGCAAATTAGATTTTCAAATGTGAAAATCTCTCATGTGAAAATGTGGTGTTAACATGTAAACTCCACATTTAATACATGTGAACATATGGTTTCACATGTGAACATCTGACCTCAGATGTGTCTCTTTTGCTTTCACTTGTGAACATTTCAGCTCAACATGTGAAAACAGCTATTTTACATGTGAAACTGCAGATTTCACATGTTTTTTTGTAAGGGATGTAATTAAATAATGTAGGGGTCAAAGGTAAGTGGTATGCTGTTCAGCAAAAGTAGTGTAAAAGTCTTTAACCAATTACAATCCTTTCACATGATTACTTTGTAATGACCTTTCAGTATGACCCCACCTGGGATTTGAAATCACAACTTCTGGATTTAGGTTACACTGATCATTCTCCTGTGCCACAAAGTCTGTAACATGCTCAGAAGTGCAGCAATTTGATGTTTTTCTGTATAGTCTAATGTTGGTGCACCATATTATTCTGTTTTAATGCTACTCCTCAATCACTATGATGAATAGAATAGTTTTTCTTGAGTGTATTTTTTAACAAAGCTGAGATTTACTTTGAAGTCCAAAGTGTAGGAATACAGGTGAAAACGGTCATTGACACAGACATGGTGGCATAGCAAGAAGATCTGAATGCCGTGAACCAAGAGTTTGTGTCCAAATCCCAGGTGAGAACACGTTGAATACAAATGACTGTATAAATAAACATACACGTTATAATAATGTATGCAAAAGTGTGCCAAATATGTAAGTTGAAAACACTCCGACTGCGTGACTTTCCGACAGATTTTTGTTTGCAAGGCATCACTAGTGAAATCTCACGTGAAGAATACTCACATGTGACATTTTTTATCCACATGTGAGAGGTTACGTGATCACGTGGAAATCACTTGAAATTTCACGTGTGAAATAAAATGCTACATGTGAAATCATGTGGTTTTTCCATAACGGAAGCCAAACCCCAAACCAATCCTCTATTCAGATACCCTTAGGGCTTTCACATTAACTTCATAGAGCACACATTACACATCTATAATCACATCATAAAACATGAGATTATAGCTACATAGAACATGGGCACTAACCAAGAGTTGCGAGTGCAAGACGCAGCTCGGCGCCCATGACGGTGCCGTTGCCCTCCTTGTCAAAGACACGCAGTCCTTCCACAAAGTCCTCAAAGGTACCCCGGTTCTTGGACTTGGAGATGTGCTGGAACATTGGTAGGAAGGTCTCGAAGCCGATCAACTTAGTGTTCATTTCTATAGTGGCACGGTGAGCAAGGGAAGGAGTTACTTTCGATGAAACCAAATCAACCCATCAGCATTCAAGCCTCTACAGAGCTCAAGGCGAATAAAGAGAACGGAAAGTAGGAGAAAGCTGGCGACTTAAAGCAATGGTGTGGCCATGCACAAGTTCAAAGGCTGGAGTCATTGTCAAAAGGCAGATATGTCTACAAACTGTGATGCCGTCGGTTAAAATGTTGCTCCTGATGGATACACTTGCAGAGCAAATTATTGATGTCTATGTCTGTGTGAACATGTAACCAGTGACCACTACTACTTTACAATGTCTATAGAATACTGGTGTGCCCACTGACCCTGTGGCTTGGGTGTCCCTAGGACTCTCATGACCTCTTCGTTGGAGGGGTTCTGGCCCAGCGCCCTCATCACATCACCACACTGGGCGTAAGAGATCTTCATCTCGCTTTTGGGGGTCCTGTCGAAAAGCATGAAGGCCTCTTTGAACTCTGGGGAAGAACACAGATGACCAGGGTTAGCTGGGGAAACTAGTAAGTCATCAACAGGTCAGGTCATTCAATAAACTTTCCCCATAACATATAGTAAAATTGACATCAAAAGATGTTGGATTTATTAAAGGAAGACCAGTTTACCATCAATTTGGTCTGCAGTGAACTCCATCTGAAATAGAAAAAAGAACACTTCAATAGTGGGAATATTGCTACTGATTTTGCCCAGCTCATCATTGTAAGCACATTTAGCAATTGTATTGTGGAGGATGAGGTGCATCCGAGGCGCATCCTATGTATATGACATGGGGGGAGTTCATCTGAAAACCCCCGAGGTCAGCTGTGGATACCCCGTTTGTGTCTCTAAGAGTAACAGGGCCCCCTAGTTTCAAGAGGGTGGGATTTGTGTGAAACCTAATTCTCCCCCACTGTCCCCGTGGCCAACACAGACTAATATAAGAACAATAGGAATGCAAAGTTCCGACTGGGGACCCGCTAGAAAGGCTGTTCTAGAACCCCAGAGAGACAGAAGAATGCAGATGAATCCGGGTGTAGATCCTCTCTGGCACCAAATACCAGCCCAATTTTGTTTTTTATCATCCCCAAGAAAAACAACCTGACGAGGAACAGTTATGGGTTGAAATGTTATTTTTCCATTGAAAGAGCATGTTGGGAACATAAAAGAGTTCTATGAACTGTTTGTTTGATCCAGTCGCTGGAAAGTTTTGTCAGATGTGTGCCACTACGCCAACAAGTCTTTGATCGTACGGTGAATGCCAGTTGCCAAGGCCAAAGGAACAGAAAATGAAAGAATATATATGTCATTGATTAGGAACGCTTATAATACACTTTGATTTACCTCCAACATAATCTCATTCAGATGTTATCTTCAACAATTACTGTACCAAGCAGAGACGGTTTAATGATCTGAACATAACTAACCTGAAAGGTTATTACATTATTGAAAATGTCACATCCATTTGCAGAGGACAGCCACGCCAAGACATTTTGCCAATAGAACTTTGCCAACTAATACAAAATGTGTTTTTTTCACTAGGAAAATTCCTCAACTTTTGACAGACTTCCCTGTACAACTAACACATCTCTAACTCGTCAACTAAGGATATAGCATCCTCTTCTCTCATATTTACTGTCATACGTTCTACTACTAGCACAGGTGGATGAGAGGAGATGACAGCAAGGACTCACAGAGAGGTTAGACTGTAGAATTACAACATACATTCTAGAGCTACGAGTTGGACACTCACCGCAATGCTTTTGGGGTCAAATTCAGTCTCCTTGGGCTTTTCTGGCTCCGGAGCCGATGGGGTCGATTTTGCCACATCCTTCTTCGGCTCAGGCTTCTTGGGGGCCATTGTCCTGGATGGGAAAGTGTGTGAGTGAGACAGTGTGTGTCGAGGTGGAGGCTGAGAAAGGGCCATCTCTGGAAGAGTTATATACCCAGCTTGGGGGTCCCCACTGAGGCAGAGGGGTTGGCTTAGCCCACAGGAGCCAGGATCACATTCTATATAAGGGTAAAAAGACAGTCTTAAGGATAGAACTTCACAAGACTTCATCTATGCGGTCACCTACACGGGCTCCCGAGTGGCGCAGCGGTCTACGGCATGACATCTCAGTGCTAGAGGTGTCACTACAGACCCTGGTTTGATTCCGGGCTGTATCACAACCGGCTGTGATTCGGAGTCCCATAGGGTGACGCACAATTGGCCCAGTATTGTTCGGGTTTGGCCGAGGTAGGCCGTCATTGTAAATAAGAATTTGTTCTTAACTGACTTGCCTAGTTATATAAAAGACAGCTACAAATACCTCATCAGGGTTCTCTCTCTCATAATGGCAAATATGATCAGTATTCAGGTCCCAGTCGACGCTTAACTATTTAGCACATCAGTTGTGACATGTCGCCAGTAAAGGGTTAAGGTGAGTGATAAGTATAATTTCCTCTTAGTGGGTATGGAGGGGCAGTGGCTTAACTACAATTAGAGAAGCAGGACATTACTCAAGGGAGTTTAAACTATCTTCCTCTCTTAACTTAGTTGCCCACAACTCCCAAAGGAGATTAAGAGAGAGCAAGAGAGTAAGAGAGAGAGAGAGAGAGAGAGAGAGAGAGAGAGAGAGAGGGAGAGTCCTGATGGGACTATTTGGGGTTGGAGAGGGGGAAGAATTGTGGGAGGGCAGGTGCAGTGTCTGAACAGCTGACTAAGGAAGGAGGAGGGAGACACTGAGGATGAGGGAAGGAGTGGTCTGGCCATTAGTGTGCTCATGGAACTAGAATGAACTTACTGAGGTCTTGGCCTGGTAGGCACTGAAGCATAAAAATGTGAATGATCTAGACTCTAGTTACTGTACATACACAGTAAATATATATTTTGACTCCTGTAACGTGCTGAATTTCACAGTGTTATGTAATGTCTTTGACTAATAAAATGCGCTGTAGGCCTATATGGGGGGGGGTCTGTGAAGATTACGAGAACGCTATCAAAACCAACCACTGAAAACCAACCACTGCCCTCAGATGCTTTGTTAACCTCTGCCTGGAGGCCTAAAACACCCAAGGAGTAACAGTTTAAAACACCCAAAACACCCTAAAACACCCAATACAGTTTAACAAGAGGAGCCTGCAGCAGGCTGGCCACATGAAACAGTGGCCCCTAGCATAGCTTCCTTCCTCAGGCTGTGGAGGGTCTGGGTTATCCCCTTGAGAGGGCCACTAATCCCTTCCAGAAGCCTCCAATAAGAGGTGGCAGCACTCACTGCCTTGGAGTAGTCTGCAGCAATACACTAAAAAGTTGAAGAAACCCTGCATTATGGGGTAGATCAACTTTGCATCCGCATTTGGGAAACTGTGTACTGTTACTTACAGTTTATCCCTGTTATAGAGAATGCTTACAATCTAATTCCCTAAACTAGAGCAACAAAACAGAGTCTTTGAGTAAGTCCTCTGTAGGGGGGTAATATTTATCATATATGATATTATATATACCTTACATGTGACCTATAATAAGACTAAGCAATTAGCCTATTTACATGTTTATCTGACTCTATAAAGATAATTAAAATATGCAAGAGACTACAGTTGAGTTACAGTAATGGCATTCAAGAAATGTCTGATAATGGAATATTAAATACAAGCATATTTAATTACTTTGCAAAAATGAATGATTACACTTACAATGTCAACCTAAAAAGCACTACATTGGCTTGCTCCTATGGATCGCTACGATTTGGTCCTGCCGTAAATACCTACATGTAGGCTACGGTCACAAGACACATGCTTCCTTATTGTCCCTAGAATTTCTAAGCAAACACCTGGAGTCAGGGCTTTCTCCTATAGCTCCATTTGTATTGAATGGTCCGCCTATCCATGTGAGAGACGCAGACGCAGACTCGGTCTCTACCTTAAACCTGTTGGGGATAGGCGGCAGCATTTTCACGTTTGGATGAAAAGCGTGTCCAGAGTAAACTGCCTGCTACTCAGGCCCAGTTGCTAAAATATGCATAATAGTAGTATATTTGGATAGGAAACACTCTGCAGTTTCTAAAACTGTTTTAATGATGTCTGTGAGTATAACAGAACTCATGTGGCAGGTGAAAACCTGAGAAAAATCCAACCAGAAAGTGGGAAATCTGAGGTTTGTAGTTCTTCAACTCTTTTCCTATCGAATATACAGTGTCTATGGGGTCAAATTGAACTTCCTAAGGCTTCCACTAGATGTCAACAGTATTTAGAACCTTGTTTGATACTTCTACTGTAAAGGAAGGGGGAATGGGAGCTGAATGACTCAGTGGTCTGCCAGAGTGGCATGAGCTGGTCACGCGCGTTCACGTGAGAGTTAGCTTGCGTTCCATTGCATTTCTGAAGACAAAGGAATTCTCCGGTTAGAACATTATTGAAGATTTATGATAAAAACATCCTAAAGATTGATTCTATACATTGTTTGACATGTTTCTACGAACTGTAATATGAATTTTCTTTTCAACTTTCGCCTGGACCTGCCCGCGTGTCGTGAGTTTGGATTTGTGAACTGAACGTGCTAACAAAAGGAGGTATTTGGACATAAATGATGGGCTTTATTGAACAAATCAAACATTTATTGTGGAACTGGGATTCCTGTGAGTGCATTCTGATGAAGATCATCAAGGAATATTTATAACGCTATTTCTGACTTAAGTTGACTCCAACATTGTGTATATCTGTATTGCTTGATTTGTACTCAGATTATTGCATGGTTTGCTTTCCCGTACATTTAAAAAGAAATCTGACACAGTGGTTGCATTAAGGAGAAGTATATCTCTAATTCTGTGCATAACACTTGTATCTTATACTAAAGTTTATGATGACATATTCTGTAAATTGATGTGGCTCTCTGCAAAATCACCGGATGTTATGGAAGCAAAACATTACTGAACGTAACGCGCCAATGTAAACTGAGATTTTTGGATATAAATATGCACTTTATCTAAAAATCAGACATGTATTGTGTAAATGAAGTCCTATGAGTGTTCTGCTTTTTGTGACTCCTCTCTTTGGCTGGAAAATGACTGTGTGTGTTTTTGTGACAAGGCTCTGACCTCACATAATAATATGTTGTGCTTTCGCGGTAAAGCCTTTTTGAAATCGGACATGATGAGTAGATTAACAAGAAATTAAGCTTTCATTTGGTGTATTGCACTTGTAAATGTATAAAAGTTACATATTTCAAAAAAAAAATTTTTGAATTTCGCGCGGAATGTTGTCGAGGGGTTCCGCTAGCCATAAGAAGTTTTAAGTCTTTACTGAAGACTCATCTCTTCAGTAGGTTCTATGATTGAGTGTAGTCTGGCCCAGGGGTGTAAAGGTGAACGGCAAGGCACTGGAGCGACGAACCACCCTTGCTGTTGTCTGCCTGGCCATCTCCCCTCTTTCCACTGGGATTCTCTGCCTCTGACCCTATTATGGTGGCTGAGTCACTGGCTTACCAGTGCTCTTCTATGCCATGCCTAGGAGGGGTGTGTCACTTGAGTGGGTTGAGTCAGTGACATGATTTTCCTGTCCGGTTTTGCCCTCCCTTGGGCTTGTGCGGTAGAGAAGATTGTCGTGTGCTATACTCAGCCTTATCTCAGGGTAGTAAGTTGCTGGTCTGTTGATATGCCTCTAAAGGTGTGGGGGCTGTGCTTTGGAAAAGTAGATGGGGTTATATCTTGCCTGTTTGGCCTGTCCGGGTGTATCGTCGGACGGGGACACAGTGTCCCCCAACCCCCCGTCTCAGCCTCCAGTATCAATGCTGCAATAGTTTATGTGCCGGGGGCTAGGGTCAGTCTGTTATATCTGGTGTAATTGTCGTGCCTTATCTGGTGTCCTATGTGAATTTAAGTATGCTTCCTCTAATTCTCTATATCTCTCTCCCCTTCCGGAGGACCTGAGCCCTAGGACCATCCCTCAGGACTACCTGGCCTGATGACTGTCCCCAGTCCACCTGGTCATGCTGCTGCTCCAGTTTCAACTGTTTTGCCTGTGGCTATGGAACCCTGACCTGTTCACCGGACGTGCTACCTTGTCCCATACCTGCTGATTTCAACTCTCCCTCTCTCTCTCTACCACACCTGTTGTCTCAAGCTCTGAATGCTCGGATATGAAAAGCAAACTGACATTTACTGCTGAGGTACTGACCTGTTGCACCCTCTACAACCACTGTGATTATTATTTGACCCTGCTGGTCATCTATGAACGTTGGAACATCTTGAAGAACAATCTGGCCTTAATGGCCAGGTACTCTTATAAGACACCCCTCGGATCCTGGTTCCTCTCTAGGTTCCTTCCTAGGTTCCTGCATTTCTAGGGAGTTTTTCCTTGCCACCATGCTTTTACATCTGCATTGCATGCTGTTGGGGTTTTAGGCTGGGTTTCTGTATAGCACTGTGTGACATCTGCTGGCTTTATAAATGCATTGATTGATAAGCTTAAGTTCCAAAAAAGCATTGCAAGGCATTATTCTAGGCATGATCAGACAGGGAGAGATAGAAATCATAGCCTGATTGGCCATGCCCTTATAGTCCCTGGGGTGGAGAGAGAAAGAAAGAGAGAAAGTATCTCACCAGCACAGGCCGGGAACAAAAAAGATAAAGAGACAATAAACTTAAGACCCTTTAATACATCTTGTTTGGACTCAAAATCTGAGTAGACCAAGAAATAGTACTACTGTAAAGTTAACCTCCAGTTTGATATCAGACCTACAGACCTGTAAATACAACATAATCTCTGCTTCTCAGAGGTGTGACAATGGGGGTTGGCAAGAGCCACACATAAAATGCTTGCATACAGTGTAGAGTCACTTTGGGGGCTGGGCCACCTTATAATAAAAAATATTGTGGAGGCTGTTTTGTTAGACTTCAGTGCGGCCTTTGACATTATCGATCATAGTCTGCTGCTGGCAAATCTTATGTGTTATGGCTTTACACCCCCTGCTATATTGTGGATAAAGAGTTACCTGTCTAACAGAGCACAGAGGGTGTTCTTTAATGGAAGCCTTTCTAACATAATCCAGGTAGAATCAGGAATTCCCCAAGGCAGCTGTCTAGGCTCTTTATTTTTTCAATCTTTACTGAATTTCCACTGGCTTTGAGGAAAGCCAGAGTGTCTATGTATGCGGATGATTCAACACTATACATGTCAGCTACTACATTGACTGAAATGACTGCAACACTTAACAAAGAGCTGCATATAGTTTCAGAGTGGGTGGCAAGAAATAAGTTAGTCCTAAATATTATTTTAACTAAAAGCATTCTATTTGAGACAAAACACTCACTAAACCCTAAACCTCAACTAAATCTTGTAATAATAATGTGGAAATTGAGCACGTTGAGGTGACTCTACTGCTTGGAGTTACCCTGGATTGTAAACTGTCATGGTCAAGGCATATTGATACAACAGTAGCTAAGATGGGGAGAAGTATGTCCATAATAAAGCGTTGCTCTACCTTCTTAACAACACTATCAACAAGGCAGGTCCTACTGGCCCTAGTTTTGTCGCACCTTGACTACTGTTTAGTCTTGTGGTCAGGTGCCACAAAAAAAGGTGCCACAAAAAAAGGACTTGTACACAGAGAGTGATAAATTAATAATATGCATGTCAATCTCTCCTGGCTCAAAGTGGAGGAGAGATTGACTTCCTCACTGCTTGTATTTATGAGAGGCATTGACATGTTGAATGTCTCTTCACAGTCCCCAAGTCCAGAACAGACTATGGAAGGTGCACAGTACTAAATAGAGCCGTGACTACATGGAACTCTATTCCACATCCAGTACCTCATGCAAGCAGTAAAATCTGTTTTGGAAAACAGATTAAAAAAACATCTCACAGAACAGCGGGGACTGTGAAGCAACACAAACATAGGCACAGACATATGCACACACACACACAATAGCATACGCACCTTACACACACGTACACATGGATTTTGTACTGTATATATGTGGTAGTGGTGGAGTAGGAGCCTGAGGTCACATGGTCATGTATGCAGCAGTTGCCTAATCCACACAAACGGACTCTGTATTCCAACAGGCATGCTTTGCGTGGCTTTTTGCGACCATGTCCTTCATGTAGCCCTCTCTTCTGAGGGACCTAAGTTCATTTCAGTTTGGACCTAGTATCTAGGTGTGTGGCAGTACAATTAGACGAGGTGTTCTGTAAATAGGCAGCCTATGGAATTGTGTGTGGACCTGTGTAGGCCTAACCATAAATAAAATGGTGCAGTGCCTCAACGCTCCACCTAGTAGGAAATAACCCTTATGAATATATGGTCTACATATAAGAAAATATATATAACATCCAACTGTTCCTTTAACTGTAGAATAAGTACGAACGCAAAGTAAAGTTCAATCAATCAAATGTATTTAGAATTTCCTTCTTACATCAACTGATGTCACAAAGTGCTGTACAGAAACCCAGCCTAAAACCCCAAACAGCAAGCAATGCAGGTGTAGCAGCACGGTGGCTAGGAAAAACTCCCTAGAAAGGCCAGAACCTGGGAAGAAACCTAGAGAGGAACGAGGCTATGAGGGGTGGCCAAGTCCTCTTCTGGCTGTGTCCCGGGTGGAGATTATAACAGAACATGGACAAGATGTTCAAATGTTCATAGACGACCAGCAGGGTCAAATAATAATAATCACAGTGGTTATAGAGGGTGCAACAGGTCAGCACCTCAGGATTAAATGTGAGTTGGCTTTTTATAGCCGATCATTCAGAGTATCTCTATCGCTCCTTCTGTTTTTAGAGAGTTGAAAACAGCAGGTCTGGGACAGGTAGCATGTCCGGTGAACAGGTCAGGGTTCCAGTTGAAACTGGAGCAGCAGCACGACCAAGTGGACAAGGGACAACAAGGAGTCATCAGGCCAGGTAGTCCTGAGGCATGGTCCTAGGGCTCAGGTCCTCTGAGAGAGAAAGAAAGAATGAAAGAGAGAAAAACAGAGAATTAGAAGGGGCATACTTAAATGCACACAGGACACCGGATAAGACAGAAATACTTCAGATATAACAGACTGACCCTAGCCCCCCGACACATAAACTTTTGCAGCATAAATACTGGAGGCTGAGACAGGAGGGGTCGAGAGACACTGTGTCCCCGTCCGACAATACCCCCGGACAGGGCCAAACAGGCAGGATATAATCCCAACCACTTTGCCAAAGCACAGCCCACACACCACTAGAGTGATATCTCTAACCACCAACTTACCATCCTGAGATAAGGCCAAGTATAGCCCACAAAGATCTCCCCCACGGCACAACCCAAGCGGGGCGCCAACCCAGACAGGAAGATCACCTCAGTGACTCAACCCACTCAAGTGACGTAACCCTCCTAGGGATGGCATGGAAGAGCACCAGTAAGCCAGTGACTCAGCCCCTGAAATAGGGTTTGAGGCAGAGAATCCCAGTGGAGAGAGGGGAACCTGCCAGGCAGAGACAGCAGGGGGGTTCGTTGCTCCAGTGCCTTTCCATTCACCTTCACACTCCTGGGCCAGACTACACTCAATCATAGGACCTGCTGAAGAGATGAGTCTTCAATAAAGACTTAAAGGTTGAGACCAAGTCTGCATCGCCCACATGGATAGGCAGACCATTCGAAAAAATATTGAGCTCTATAGGAGAAAGCCCTGGCTCCAGCTGTTTGCTTAGAAATTCTAGGGACAATAAGGAGGCCTGCGTTTTGTGACCGTAGCGTACTTGTAGGTATGTATGGCAGGACCAAATCGGAACGATAGGTAGGAGCAAGCCCATATAATGCTTTGTAGGTTAGCAGTAAAACCTTGAAGTCAGCCCTTGCCTTAACAGGAAGCCAGTGTAGATTCTAGCACTGGAGTAATATGATCAAATGTTTTGGTTCTAGTCAAAATTCTAGCAGCTGTGTTTAGCACTAACTGAAGTTTATTTATTGCTTTATCCGGGTAGCCGGAAAATAGAGCATTGCAGTAGTCTAACCTAGAAGTGACAAAAGCATGGATTAAAGTAAAGTTATACATTATTATTCAGCTCAAGGCGTGTAAATTCAGTTTCAATAAACAAAGCAAATTAAAAACATGTTATAAATCAACAATTATTATCAACACCTTTGATGATGCAGTGACTGGAAGACTAGTCAGGATCGAGGGAAAGATGAACGGAGAAAAGTACAGAGGGATTCTCCATGAAAACCTGCTCCAGAGCGCTCAGGACCTCAGACAGTGGCGAAGGTTTACCTTCCAACAGGACAACGACACTAATCACACAGCCAAGACAAAGCAGGAGTGGCTTCGGGACTAGTCTTTGAATGCCATTAAGTGGCCCAGCCAGAGCCCGGACTTGAACCTCATCAAACATCTCTGGAGAATCCTGAAAATAGCTGTGCAGCGATGCTCCTCATCCACATGACAGAGCTTGAGAGGATCTGAAGAGAAGAATAGGAGAAACTCCCCAAATACAGGTGTGCCAAGCTTTAAGCTGCCAAATGTGCTTCAACAAAGTACTGAGTAAATGTAATATTTCATGTAGTAAATTTGCAAAAAATATTGAAAAAACTAATTGTTTTGTCACTATTGGGTATTGTGTGTAGGTTGATGAGGGAAGAAAATGATTTAATCCATTTTAGAACAAGGCTGTAATATAAGAAAATGTTTAGAAGTCAAGGGGTTTGAATACTTTCTGAATTCACTGTATATGATGATGTGTATGTATGAACAGTGTATGAATATAAAAGGTGTGTATAGCAGCAGTTACAGTTGAAGTCGGACATTTACATACACCTTAGCCAAATACATTTAAACTCAGTTTTTCACAATACCTGACATTTAATCCTAATAAAAATATCCCTGTCTTAGGTCAGTTAGGATCACCACATTATTTTAAGAATGTGAAAGGTCAGAATAATTGTAGAGAGAATTATTTATTTCAGCTTTTATTTCTTTCATCACATTCCCAGTGGGTCAGATGTTTACATACACTCATTTAGTATTTGGTAGCATTGCTTTTAAATAGTTTAACTTGGGTCAAACGTTTCAGGTAGGCTTCCACAAGCTTCCCACAATAAGTTGGGTGAATTTTAGCCCATTCCTCTTGACAGAGCTGGTGTAACTGAGTCAGGTTTGTAGGCCTCTTTGCTCGCATACACTTTTTCAGTTCTGCCAAGAAATGTTCTACAGGATTGAGGTCAGGGCTTTGTGATGGCCACTCCAATTCTTTGACTTTGTTGTCCTTTAGCCATTTTTCCACAACTTTGGAAGTATGCTTGGGGTCATTGTCGATTTGGAAGACACATTTGCGAGCAAGCTTTAACTGATGTCTTTAGATGTTGCTTCAATATATCCACATAATTTTCCTACCTCGTGATGCCATCTATTTTGTGAATTGCACCAGTCCCTCCTGCAGCAAAGCATCTCAACAACATGATGCTGCCACCCCCGTGCTTCACGGTTGGGATGGTGTTTTTTTGGCTTGCAAGCCTCCCCCTTTTACCTCCAAACATAATGATGGTCATTATGGCCAAACAGTTCTAATTTTGTTTCATCAGACCAGAGGACATTTCTCCAAAAAGTACGATCTTTGTCCCCATGAGCAGTTGCAAATCGTGGTCTGGCATTTTAATGCAGTTTTGGAGCAGTTGCCACGCCCTGACCTTAGTTCCTTTTTTATGTCTATATTTTAGTTTGGTCAGGGTGTGAGTTGGGGTGGGCATTCTAAGTTTTGGTTCTGTGTGTTATATTTCTAGGTGTTTGGCCTGGTATGGTTCCCAATCAGAAGCAGCTGTCAATCGTTGTCTCTGATTGAGAACCATACTTAGGCAGCCTGTTTCCCCACTATGGGGTGCGGGATTGTATTTTGTTCACGTCTTGTTTCGGAGGTGTTATTGTGCGCCGAACCGTTGCTACCCTGTGTTTTGGGTTGGTCTGTGTTTTCCGTTTCAGTGTTTGCACCATACGGGACTGTTTTGGTTTTCATTTATTCTCTTCTTCTTTTGTATTTAGTGTTCAGTTAATTAAAGGCAATATGAACATGTACCACGCTGCGCTTTGGTCTACTCCTTCTTCTTCGGACGAACATCATTACAGCAGTGGCTTCTTCCTTGCTGAGAGGCCTTTCAAGTTATGTTGATATAGGACTCGTTTTACTGTGGATATAGATACTTTTGTACCTGTTTCCTCCAGAATCTTCACAAGGTCCTTTGCTGTTGTTCTGGGATTGATTTGTACTTTTCACACCAAAGTACGTTAATCTCTAGGAGACAGAACGTGTCTCCTTCCTGAGCGGTATGACGGTCCCATGGTGTTTATACTTGCGTACTACTGTTTGTACAGATGAACGTGGTAGCTTCAGATGTTTGGAAATTGCTCCCAAGGATGAACCAGACTTGTGGAGGTTTACAATTTTTTTTCTGTGGTATTGGCTGATTTATTTTGATTTTCCCATATTGTCAAGCAAAGAGGCACTGAGTTTGAAGGTAGGCCTTGAAATACAGGTACTACTCCAATTGACTCAAATCATATCAATTATTCTTTCAGAGGCTTCTAAAGCCATGACATAATTTTCTGGAAGTTTCCAAGCTGCTTAAAGGCACAGTCAACGTAGTGTATGTAAACGTCTGACCCACTGGAATTGTGATACAGTGAATTATAAGTGAAATAATCTGTCTGTATTGTTGGAAAAATTTACTTGTGTCATGCACAAAGTAGATGTCCTAACCGACTTGCCAAAACTATAGTTTGCTAACAAGACATTTGTGGAGTGGTGGAAAAACGAGTTTTAATTACTCCAACCTAAGTGTATGTAAACTTCAGCTGTATATAGGATGAGCCTTGACTAACATACTGTATATACATATGAAGTTGGTAAATCAGTATGTAAACATTATTAAAGTGACCCGTTTCAATGACTATGTGCATAGGGCAGCACTCTCTAAGGTGCAGGGTTGAGTACCAGGTGGTAGCCGACGAGAAAACAATGACTAACGTTCAGGTCAGGTTACTGGGCGGAGGCCGGCTTGTGGTGACTATTTAATAGTCTGATGGCCTGGAGATAGAAATGTTTTTTCAGTCTCTCTTTCCTAGCTTTGATGCACCTGTACAGTCTCTGCTTTCTAGATGGTAGTGGGGTGAATAGGCCGTGGCTTTGGTGGCTAGGCCAGAAAATCTTAAACGTCACTCCCATTCAAATGTGGGGTCTGAAACCTGACACTTCAAGTCAGCTTTGCTGAGAGAGCGGAGAGCAGACAGATGAGGGTTCCTTCCACTAAAAAGCACCCTTTGACGTTCACAGAGCATTTTGTTTGCCAAAATGTTAGTCGGAACCGGTCCAGAACCGCTCAAAGTACCCCATATAGAGAATGATGACACCTTTTATTTGTAACCTACCCCTTATGTATTTTAAACATTTTGATTGAAATCTATCTCCATACCGGCAGGTACCCTAGTGGTTAGAGCGTTGGGCCAGTAACTGAAAGGTTGCTAGATTGAATCGCTGACCTAACAAGGTAAAAATCTGTCATTCCGCTCCTTAACAAGGCAGTTAACCAACTGTTCCTAGGCTGTCATTGTAAATAAGAATTTGTTCTTAATTGACTTCCCTATTTAAAAAAAACATTTGAACTATTAACTGCTCTATCTTTACCAGAACCGTTGTAACTATAAAGTTTGCTGTTGAGACTCAGCTGATCCTCTCAGTCCAAGAAAGTAACTTACAAGCAACAAATCCCTCGCTGTCCTTACGGTGATCAGGGATCCTCAACTACATTTTCAGCATATTTATTTACACTGGTGAGCAAGTTACATATATGTAACTTTAAGCTAGCTAGTTACCAAACATTACTATCTTGTAGTGTTTTGGAGCAGTTATGCAAATAATTTTTCAAGGAAAGTAGCTGTTGGTTGTTCCAGTTATCGCTGGAATCCGCTAGATGACGTCATGAAGTAATACATGTTTCTTTTACATTTCAGTCATTTAGCAGAGCAACTTACAGTAGTGAGCGCATACATTTTCATAATAATTCAATCAAACTTTATTTGTCACGTGCCGAATACAACAGAATACAACAACACCTTACCGTGAAATGCTTACTTACAAGCCGTTAACCAACTATTCAGTAAATATTAATAGTGACGTGGGAATAGTAATAGTGATGTCATCAAATGTATTTGCGTATGTACATTTAAAAACGTATTAATCCCATTTTCTTTTATTCTTATGCTGTCCCTCAATCTCTAAATAAATGAGAAATGTTTGAAGGAGAACAAAAAGGAGAGCAGACAGATGAGGCTTTCTGGCACTATAAGGCACGAGACCCTACCAGGTTCCCAGAGCACTTTGTACACCAAAATGTCAATCGGAATCGGGACAGAACCACTCAAAGTTCCCCATATAGAGTACTTAACATCTATTAATGATGACATCTTTGCTTTTGGATCATGGTATATGTTTGTGACACTATATGGGCATATACTGTATACAGACTGAGTTTTATTTTAAAGTTGCATTCTATATTCGCATAACGCATCTTTTATTTGTGACTCACTACTAAACATTTTGATAGAAATTTAGCTTTCTCCATACCATTCGAACTATTAGCTCCTCTCTCTTTACCCTAACCAGTGGCTACTCACGACCGTTGTACGTTAGCTATAATGTTAGCGGTTTGGGACTTGGCAGTAAGAGGCAGCCGGTTATGACAGTTGATCCTCTCTCATGCTGACCACACCACCCGCGTCGCGTGAGCGTTGCAAAATAAATGTACACATACATGTTATTCAATCATTGCCTCCACACTGCTTGCGCACGTCAACGAGAGTCTGCATAGCCAGGCGCTAAAATAGAATTTGGTTCTATTTGTGACGCTTGACGCACTGCAAATCCCGCCTCTCGCATCTACTCATTTGTTTTTAGGAGCATATACCCACGTGGGTGATTGAAAGATGAACTGAGGACCTAAATCCAAGGAAGAAGAAGCCTGAAGGAGGAGAGACTTTTAGAAACAAACTCAGTTTACCCTTTTATCTGTGGATTAATTGTCAGAGTAGAGGACCTTGTGCATTTGAGGTAAAATAACAACCCAATGTTTATATCCCAGGAAAAATTAGCTAGCAACTAGCAAGCTAGCTAGCTAAATTGCTATAAATGTTGAATTATTTTCGACCTGTCCCCAAATTAATATAGTTGGTTCAAAGTTCGTTTTGATATTTCAACCTGCGTGTCCTGATCGAGTCTGGTGTCAAACCAGCATGTGCGTGATGGCGCATGCGGTGTGGTCAGCATGTCAGCCCATACCATTACTTATACCATTACTTACTCCCATTACTTACCTTACAAAAGAATATGTGAAATTTGCATATATAACATTTTAGATGTTAATAACTGTCACGATTCCCGCCGAAGATGGTGCCTCTTCCTGTTCGGGCGGCGCTCGGCAGTCGTCGGCGGCCTACTAGCTGCGGATTTGTGGATTTTTTTTCCCAAACCGTTTCGTCCTGTTTGTTTTGGACTGGGTCTTTTAGCGCCCCGTGTGTGTGGCGTTGACCGATACTCTGCTGCTTTGGGAATAAATATATCCACGTATCTAACTACCCTGCTCTCTGCGCCTGACTCCTCCACCCACTACTTCTAGAAGTCTTGAGTCTAGAAGTCTCCCGACATCCACCCCAGCTCCCCAACAGACGACGCAACCCACTCTTCCTCCGTCATCATCTGGTCCCAGCGCGTTGCGTCTCACGCACCGAGGGAGTACAATAGAGCGGCGGCTGGGTGCCAGGGATTTTTGCTCAAGCTTGAGCTCTACCTGGCTACCGTTTGTCCGACTCCCTCGGGTGAAGAGAGTGTGAGCCTCCTCGTCTCCTGCTTGATGGGTAGAGCCCTGGAATGGGCCAACGCTGTCTGTCGGCCCAGACTCTGCTCGGGACCACTACCTGGAGTTTACCCGCCGTTTTTGGGACGTGTTCGACCACGCTCCTGAGGGCCGAGCGGCGGGTGAGCAACTGTTTCACCTCAGACAGGAGACGAGGAGCGCGCAAGACTTCACCTTGGAGTTCCGGACCTTGGCCAATGGTGCGGGGTGGAATGACAGGGCCCTGATGGACCACTACCGGTGTAGCCTCCGGGAGGACGTCCGCAGGGAGCTAGCGCTAGCTTGTCGGGACACCACACTCTCCCTCCACGAGCTCATAGACTTGTCGATCCGGCTGGACAACCTGTTAGCTGCCCGTGGGCGTTCAGAGGGGGTCCTGTCAGTTCCACCTCCCAGCTCTCCCGCTCCAACTCTGATGGAGGTGGTCAGAGGAGTGTTCAGGTAGGTGTATAGGAGTTTCCATCGGTGGCACGTCGGTGGAGAGTCCAGACCAGGTTTCCACTGTGCACATTTCAATAGAATATGCCAATTTGGCTATCGCTTTTTGTAAAAATAAGGTGACCAAATTACCACCCCATCAACGGTGGGATTGCGTGATAAACCTCCAGGAGAACGCTGCACTTCCCAGGAGTCACGTGTACCCATTGTCACAGAAGGAGACGTTGGCTATGGAGACATATGTCCCGTAATCTCCGAGACAGGGGTATAGCAAATTTTTTCCTGGACCTCAGGAGCGCGTATAATCTGGTGCGTATTCGGGATGGAGACGAGTGGAAACCCGCGTTTAGTACCACATTAGGCCACTATGAGTACCTCGTCATGCCGTATGGGTTAAAGAATGCTCCAGCCGTCTTTCAATCCTTTGTAGATGAGATTCTCAGGAACCTGCACGGGCAGGGTGTGGTGGTATACATTGATGACATCTTGATCTATTCTGCCACACACGCCGCGCATCTCTCCCTGGTGCGCAAGGTGCTTGGGAGACTGCTGGCGCATGACCTATACATCAAGGCTGAGAAATGTGTGTTCTCCAAACGAGCCGTTTCCTTCCTGGGTTATCGCATTTCCACCTCGGGGGTAGTGATGGAGCGTTAACGCTGTGCGTAATTGGCCGACTCCGACCACGGTAAAGGAGGTGCAGCGGTTTTTAGGGTTTGCCAATTACTACCTGAGGTTTATCCGGGGTTTTGGCTAAGTGGCAGCTCCTATTACCTCACTGCTGAAGGGGGGGCCGGTGCGTTTACGGTGGTCGGCCGAGGCAGACGGAGCTTTCAACCGGTTGAAGGCACTGTTTACTGACGCGCCCGTGTTGGCATCCGGACCCCTCGTTAGCATTCATAGTGGAGGTGGATGCGTCTGAGGCTGGGGTTGGAGCCGTGCTGTCATAGCGATCGGGCAGGCCACCGAAGCTCCACCCCTGCGCTTTCTTTTCGAAGAAGATGGGTCCGGCGGAGCGGAACTATGATGTGGCGGACCGGGAGTTTTTAGCTATAGTAAAAGCCCTGACGGTGTGGAGACACTGGCTGAAGGGGGCTAAGCACCCTTTCCTCATCTGGACTGACCACCACAATCTGGAGTATATCCGGGCGGCGAGGAGACTGAATCCTCGTCAGGCTAGGTGGGCCATGTTCTTTACCCGATTTAGATTTACGATCTCTTATAGACCAGGTTCCCTCAACACTAAGGCAGACGCGCTGTCCCGTCTCTATGACACTGAGGACCGGTCCATCGATCCTACGCCCATCCTTCCACCTTCTAGGCTGGTGGCTCCGGTGGTATGGGAGGTGGACGCGGACATCGAGCGGGCGTTGGAACCTGCGTTGGAACCTGCGCCTTCACAGTGTCCTACCGGTCTCCAGGGATTGCAAGGACGTGCGGGGTCTTAGGGGAAATACTGGTGGTGTCCGTGATCAATTGATTCAGTGGGCTCACACACTACCTTCTTCAGGTCATCCAGGGATTGCAAGGACAGTGCGGGGTCTTAGGGGTGCCAACATACTGGTGGCCCACCTCTAGCCAAGGACTTGGTTATCACCCTGGTGCTGGGTACCTGTGGGGGACATTTTGGATCCTTCCCTCCTGAAGGACTTCCACCGCCTCCACCCTGATTGCCCTGCGCCTCGCCCTCTGGGTCGCCCTCGAGGCCGGGGTCGGCGCGCTGAGGGAGCCGCGCGTCAGGGTGGGGTGGGGTGGGGGGGTCCTGTCACGAATCCCGCCGAAGATGGTGCCTCTTCCTATTCGGGCGGCGTGCGGCGCTCGGCTGTTGTTGTCGCCGGCCTACTAGCTGCCACCGATCCCCTTTTCTGTTTCATTTAGTGCTGTCTGATTAATTGCACCTGTTTCTTGTTTAGGTTTAGGTTTTGGGCTATTTAAACCCGGTAGGCCCGTCGGCTTTTGTGCGGGCTTGTTTTTCTGTTATTGGTGTGTGATTTTTGTGGATTTTATTTCCCGAACTGTTTCGTCCTGTTTGTTTTGGACGGGGTCTTTTAGCGCCCGTGTGTGTGGCGTTGACCGATACTCTGTTGCTTTGGGAATAAATATATCCACGTATCTAACTACCCTGCTCTCTGCGCCTGACTCCTCCACCCACTACTTCTAGAAGTCTTGACAATAACATGTTTTCACCTCACGTGAATTGCAGACTCACGTGGAATTTGCAGTGTCATGTGAAAATGTTCACGTGAATATTTAATTTACATTTAACACATGTAAAAAACATTCACATGTGAAAACCTAACTCTCACGTGGATTTGCATTTTCACATGTGAAAATCAAATTTGCACTTTCACATGTGAAAATGCAATGTTTCCACATGTGCTTTTACATGTTGTCATGTGATCACGTGAAATTCATGGGGTTTTTCGGTAAGGGATACTACACTCAATATGTAATTTGTTCCATTCATGGCTCCTAAATATCTCACACAATCGTTACAAACTATGACTACCATCCTACCAATACTCTTAAATGGATTCCACTCCATGTATGATGTCTGGAACATAAACTATCTCCTCTCTCTGCTCTCTTTAAAGGTTGTGTGCGTGTCTACTTGACCCGTAGGGATGGAAATTGTGAGAGATCCATCCGTCTGTTTATCCGGCTTGCAGGATCGGGGTGCACCAGTTGAGGCTCTCCGTGTGTCCCAAATGGCACCCTATTCCTTATATAGTGCATTACTTTTGGTGCACTATCTAGGGAATAGGGTGCTATTTGAGACTCAGCCTCTGTTTGGCTCATGGGTTCCTGGAATGTGGACTCTTTGTCAGATCTAGACCTCCAGCTGGTTCTGGGATCAGCTCCAGGTAACAGTCCAGTAACAGGGTGAGCGTGTTGGGCCATCCCAGAAGACACCAAGCAGTGTCATTCACCTTAAACTTCCAAAACCTCCCATTGCGCCCAGCCCCATACTTCAACCCATGTTTGTTCCGTCAGAGATAAATGTTTGTTCCATCAGAGTTAATGGATTAAAGTCGGTTTAAACTTTTCACTGCAGTGGTGTAAGTCAGGGCCACAGAGTGTTCATGGTAGTCTTAAACAAATCTACTTTTAAACAAAAGTATACAACTCACACACATGGTTATGGACTTTTAAAAAAAAGGCACCTGTAACATGCCAGATATAGAGTTGACAAATTCAATTTTGAGTTTGCATCCCAATATTACACTCTATATACATCACAAAAGACTGAAATATAACAAAACCATTCAACATAGTTTATGAAAAATAGTAATAACATTCCACCCATGATACCACTAGAGGGCGATTGACTGCAGGAAAGGGATGTATAAGATGACTTTTATATGACTTAAATTACTTTCTAAACAAGAAAGAAATACATGCTACGAACAGGAGTTTTCGAAATAAGGTTTAAACGTAAAGGTTTAAATCTATTACTTGTAATACTGAGTTAGAAATAATCAGAAATAACGGTATGATTAAGCGTTTGGATCTCGAAACAGGGAGAAAAAGCTTCTCTCTGCTTTGATTAGCATATTTTCTGAGGGCAATGTCTTTACAATGTTACCAGTGAGTTGTGCTATTTGAGTGTGCTCTGTCTGTGCACTGCAGTAAGCTACTCGAATGAGTTTCCTTATTACATTGATGCAACATTGAATGAGATCAACACACATGTAGCATACCCAGATTGACTTGTTAGTCATGTTCCTAACTTCAAGCAATAGGCGTAATTCATTTAGAATTGTTTTCTATAAATATCTGCTATCAGCACTCATCAGATAGCAGTGTGACAGCTTCACAATTCCTGTGGACAAAAAAGATCCTGTCTTTCAAAATCCAAATAACTTCACAGATCTTCATTGTAATGGGGTTAAACACTGTTTCCCATGCTTCCCGTAAACAATTAATGAACTTGCACCTGTGGAACGTCCGTTAAGACACTTACAGCTTACAGAAGGGTAGGTAATTAAGGTCACAGTTATGAAAACTTAGGACACTAAAGAGGCCTTTCTACTGACTCTGAAAATCACAAAAAGAAAGATGTCCAGGGTCCCTGCTCATCTGCGTGATCGTGCCTTAGGCATGCTGCAAGGAGGTATGAGGACTGCAGATGTGGCCAGAGCAATAAATTGCAATGTCCGCACTGTGAGACGCCTAAGACAGCGCTACAGGGAGACAGGATGGACAGCTGATTGTCCTCGCAGTGGCAGACCACGTGTAACAACACCTGCACAGGATCGGTACATCCGAACATCACACCTGTAGGACAGGTACAGGATGGCAACAACAACTGCCCGAGTTACACCAGGAACACACAATCCCTCCATCAGTGCTCAGACTGTAGGCCTGTTGTACGGCAGGTGCTCACCAGAAATCATCGGCAACAACGTCGCCTATGGGAACAAACCCACCTGCGCTGGACCAGACAGGACTGGCAAAAAGTGCTCTTCACTGACGAGTCGCGGTTTTGTCTCACCGGGGTTATGGTTGGATTTGTGTTTATCGTCGAAGGAATAAGCATTACACCGAGGCCTGTACTCTGGAGTGGGATCGATTTGGAGGTGGAGGGTCCGTCATGGTCTGGAGCGGTGTGTCACAGCGTTATCGGAGTGAGCTTGTTGTAATTTCAGGCAATCTCAGCTCTGTGCGTTACAGGGAAGACATCCTCCTCCCTCATGTGGTACCCTTCCTGCAGGCTCATCATGACATGACCCTGCAGCATGACAATGTCACCAGCCATACTGCTCACTCTGTGCATGATTTCCTGCAAGACAGGAAGGTCAGTGTTCTGCCATGGCCAGCGAAGAGCCTGGATCTCAATCCCATTGAGCACATCTGGGACCTGTTGGATCGGAAGGTGAGGGATAGCCCCCCCCCCCCCCCCGAAATGTCCGGGAACTTGCAGGGGCCTTGGTGGAAGAGTGGGTTAGCATCTCACAGCAAGAACGGGCAAATCTGGTGCAGTCCATGAGGAGGAGATGCACTGCAGTACTTAATGCAGCTGGTGGCCACACCAGATACTGACTGTTACTTTTGATTTTGACCCCCCCCTTTGTTCAGGGGCACATTATTCAATTTCTGTTAATAACATGTCTGTCAAAAGTGTTCAGTTTATGTCTCAGTTGTTGAATCTTATGTTCATACAAAAATGTAAGCATGTTAAGTTTGCTGAAAATAAATGCAGTTGACAGTGAGAGGACGTTTCATTTTTGTTGAGTTTTCATGGGTCTGTATCCAACATGACGCCAGACGTTACTCTTTGAAACATGATGCCTGCAGCAGCTTTGTGCAACCAGAGAGAGGCAGAGAGTCAGCAGACCCACACACCCACCCACATCCACCCACACCCACACGCAGTCTGTCTTTTCAGGAACAAGTGTCAATGCAGGAATGCTCCAGGCCTTCTGAGAATATGTGTGCTCAATATGTTACAAAGACAGAGATAGAGAGAGAAGCAGATAATTACATTACAAGACACTGAGATACAGAGAATATTTGACCTTCTAAGACTTTCAGTTGGAAGAGAAAACAAGATGGGGCATCCTGTTTTGATTATATGCATGATACATGGGTCAAAATGGGTTATACATGTTATCCATGTGAAGGAATTAATTCAGTCCATTTACAATGCACACTATTCTCTCATTCTTATTTCCTCATTTCTGTTTTTATCCACCACAAGAAGAATGATAATGGGATGAATACTGGCACAGTACTGATACAGTACAGATTAGGGTAAATATGAACGGTCATGACCCATTACTAAATGGGATAAAAATGTGTAATTGTTGTTTATATATTTGGGCTGCTTTCTTTCATAAAGTCCTTTGTTCTGTCTTGATCTTTGGTGAGAAACTGGGTATGTTCTCACTCGAATTTTGATAGATTATATTACTGGAGTTGTACTGACCAAGGGAGTAGTTGTTGGTTATTGACAAACCAGAAGGATTTATGAAGGATCCCATGGACTTACAGTTCCATGGTCACACACACTGAAGTGTGTTGACTACTTTCTAGAATCGTGTTTTTTTTATGCCAAAGAACAGATCCCCAAATAGACTCCTTATAAATCAACTCTCTCCAAAGAAATATTGTGTTTAGATTTCTGGTTTAAGATGATGATGTCCTGATTTTTGGATCGCTTGGTGAACACTGCCATGTTACAATGTGACTTTGTCTTGTTGTGAGATGAAATACTATGGTTGGATAGAAAAAGACTGCGTCTTCAAACTACTCATTTACCATGATACCTGTAGCTATATTGAAAAACAATGCCTGTGCAATACTCAAAAAAATACCTATTTAATTCATCAACACTTGGATGACTGTCACGTAGAGTATTCCAGAAGTCTAAACCTAGCCTATATCAAATAAACGATGGCGGAGCCGCAAAAGTACTTCTGTGCAAAAGTACTTCTGTGCAAAAGTAGTTCTGTGCATTAAAAAAAGTTTTTATTTAACCTTTATTTAACTAGGCAAGTCAGTTAAGAACAAATTCTTATTTACAATGATAGCCTACTAAAAGGCAAAAGGCCTCCTGCGGGGACGGGGGCCTGGGATTAAAATAAATCAATAAATACAATATAAATACAGGACCAAACACACATCTCAACATGAGACACAACACACCACTACATAAAGAGAGACATAATAAAACAACATAGCAAGGCAGCAACACATGACAACACAGCATGGTAGCAACACAACAGAACAACAACATGGTAGCAACACAACATAGTAGCAGCACAAAACATGGTACAAACATTAGTGGCAACAGTCAACAGCACAAAGGTCAAGAAGGTAGAGTCAACAATACATCACATATAGCAGCCACAACTGTCAGTAGGAGTATCCATGATTAAGTCTTTGAATGATGAGATTGGGGATAAAACTGTCCAGTTTGAGTGTTTATTGCAGCTCGTTCCAGTCGCTAGCGGCAGAGAACTGGCAGAGAGCAACCCAGGCATGTGTGTGCTTTGGGGATCTTTAACAGAATGTGACTGGCAGAACGGGTGTTGTATGTGGAGGATGAGGGCTGCAGTAGATATCTCAGATAGGGGGGAGTGAGGCCTAACAGGTTTTATAAGTAAGCATCGACCAGTGGGTCTTGTGACGGGTTTACTGGGATGACCAGTTAACAGAGGAGTATAGAGTGCAGTGATGTGTCCTTTATGGAGTATTGGTGGCAAATTTGATGGCTGAATGGTGAAGAACGTCTAGCAGCTCGAGAGCACCCTTACCTGCCGTTCTATAAATTATGCCTCAGTAATCTAGCATGGGTGGTCTTCTGAATCACAGTTAGTTTGGCAGCTAGTTTGGCACTTCCCGTCAGAACGAACCAAGCACTTTAATCAATTAAGCAATTACAGTGCCTTGCGAAAGTATTCGGCCCCCTTGAACTTTGCAACCTTTTGCCACATTTCAGGCTTCAAACATAAAGATATAAAACTGTATTTTTTGTGAAGAATCAACAACAAGTGGGACACAATCATGAAGAGGAACCACATTTAACAAATCAAAAACTGAAAAATTGGGCGTGCAAAATTATTCAGCCCCCTTAAGTTAATACTTTGTAGCGCCACCTTTTGCTGCGATTACAGCTGTAAGTCGCTTGGGGTATGTCTCTATCAGTTTTGCACATCGAGAGACTGACATTTTTTCCCATTCCTCCTTGCAAAACAGCTCGAGCTCAGTGAGGTTGGATGGAGAGCATTTGTGAACAGCAGTTTTCAGTTCTTTCCACAGATTCTCGATTGGATTCAGGTCTGGACTTTGACTTGGCCATTCTAACACCTGGATATGTTTATTTTTGAACCATTCCATTGTAGATTTTGCTTTATGTTTTGGATCATTGTCTTGTTGGAAGACAAATCTCCGTCCCAGTCTCAGGTCTTTTGCAGACTCCATCAGGTTTTCTTCCAGAATGGTCCTGTATTTGGCTCCATCCATCTTCCCATCAATTTTAACCATCTTCCCTGTCCCTGCTGAAGAAAAGCAGGCCCAAACCATGATTCTGCCACCACCATGTTTGACAGTGGTGATGATGAGCTGTGTTCAGGCATTGTGAAAAAGTGAGCTGTTCTTCCACATGTTTGGTGTGTTAAGTGGCTTGTGGCAAACCAAACATTTAACAAAAACAGTTTTAATGCATTGATTGCCAAAAAATGAAACAAAAAGTTCAAAATTTTGGTTTCATCTGAGTAGAGCACCTTCTTCCACATGTTTGGTGTGTCCAGGCAGATTCCAGGACAAGTGGCTTGTGGCAAAAACTTTAAATGACATGTTTTATGGATATCTTTAAGAAATGGCTTTCTTCTTTAAATGCCACTCTTCCATAAAGGCCAGATTTGTGCAATATACGACTGATTGTTCTCGTATGGACAGAGTCTCCCACCTCAGCTGTAGATCTCTGCAGTTCATCCAGAGTGATTATGGGCCTCTTGGCTGCATCTCTGATCAGTCTTATCCTTGTATGAGCTGAAATTTTAGAGGGACGGCCAGTTCTTGGTAGATTTGCAGTGGTCTGATACTCCTTCCATTTCAATATTATCGCTTGCACAGTGCTCCTTGGGATGTTTAAAGCTTGGGAAATCTTTTTGTATCCAAATCCAGCTTTAAACTTCTTCACAACAGTATCTCGGACCTGCCTGGTGTGTTCCTTGTTCTTCATGATGCTCTCAGCGCTTTTAACGGACCTCTGAGACTATCACAGTGCAGGTGCATTTATACAGAGACTTGATTACACACAGGTGGATTGTATTTATCATCATTAGTCATTTAGGTCAACATTGGATCATTCAGAGATCCTCACTGAACTTCTGGAGAGAGTTTGCTGCACTGAAAGTAAAGGGGCTGAATAATTTTGCACGCCCAATTTTTCAGTTTTTGATTTGTTAAAAAAGTTTGAAAAATCCAATAAATGTCGTTCCACTTCATGATTGTGTCCCACTTGTTGTTGATTCTTCACAAAAAAATACAGTTTTATATCTTTATGTTTGAAGCCTGAAATGTGGCAAAAGGTCGCAAAGTTCAAGGGGGCCGAATACTTTCGCAAGGCACTGCGGTTGAGAAGCGTAGAGGGCGGGGATCTTTGGGCGGTGTGAAGGTGGCGTGGGAAATTATGAAAAATATAAACTTTTCCCAACTTTATGCAAATCACCAGCGGCGACCGCTGGACGATGACCAATCATATCGAGTGGTTCCCATGACGAATTTGACACTATGAGACCCAAAGCTGGAGACTTTCTTCAGCAAAGATGGCTGACAGAAATACTGGGATGGAAGCAAATGTAAGCGATTATAACGTCATAAAGAATCATGCAAGAAGAATGTACAGTTGACAGGAATATGTTAGTTAATGTAGAGACAAACGATTATGCATCTTTTTTATCATAAAGTTAATTTACGAAAATCGTGATTTATCAAGCAAGCTGACTAGCTAACATTAGCTAGCTGGTTAGCTTTATGGGTGTTGTGACATGAGTATAAAATTGTAATTCTGGTTGTTTAATGTTTTAGGGACTCCTTCAACAACCAGAAAACCAGGCTGGTTGTAAAATGTAAAATTTTGTAAGCTTGCCTTGCTGATATGCAATGCAGATAGATGAAATAACGTAGCTAGCTAACTATGTTCTTGCTTATTGTACAGTGGAGGATAAAGATACCTGTATGCATATGGATGTGTAGCTAGCAATCTAGCCGATCTGTGTATCAAATCAAATCAAATCAAATGTATTTATATAGCCCTTCGTACATCAGCTGATATCTCAAAGTGCTGTACAGAAACCCAGCCTAAAACCCCAAACAGCAAGCAATGTAGGTTTTGAAGCACGTTGGCTAGGAAAAACTCCCTAGAAAGGCCAAAACCTAGGAAGAAACCTAGAGAGGAACCAGGCTATGAGGGGTGGTCCTCTTCTGGCTGTGCCGGGTGGAGATTATAACAGAACATGGCCAAGATGTTCAAATGTTCATAAATGACCAGCATGGTCAGATAATAGGTCTGGGACAGGTAGCACGTCCGGTGAACAGGTCAGGATTCCATAGCCGCAGGCAGAACAGTTGAAACTGGAGCAGCAGCACGGCCAGGTGGACTGGGGACAAGCTGTCAGGTAGTCCTGAGGCATGGTCCTAGGGCTCAGGTCCTCCGAGAGAGAGAAAGAAAGAGAGAAAGAGAGAATTAGAGAGAGCATACTTAAATCCACACAGGACACCGGATAAGACAGGAGAAGTACTCCAGATAAAACAAACTGACCCAATGCAGTGACTGACTGCATGTGCTATTTTATATAAGTTGGAGTGCAGGTAGCCTATATGCATGCATGCATAGTGTATAAGAGTATATTAACTCAAGTGCCAGGCACTCAAATGTCCATTAAATATATATAACACCATGTTAAATGTTATAAAAATAGCTTTAGAAAGACTACCACTTGAAAATTGGCATGGACAATCTATCTAGGCCACTCTAGAGAAAAACAGGCCAGTGAGAGTGGTAGGCAGCAGCATATTCAACACCTGTATTGTTTTTAAGGATGTTTAAATGACAGCCGGTCGATAGCCATATAAATAGATAGTCTTGAATGTTCTCTTGCATCCCACAACGTTTTGGAACAGTGCGCGAAAATACTCCTCAAGTTATGACTGCGTTACTATGTTATTATTCCTGTATTAAATGTCGCTGCCATGTCCTCAATTGTCATGGATAGGCTAATGTTTATCACTACAGCTGTCAAAGTGTGAAAAGTTTGGACTACTGCAAGTGATGATCCTACCTGAGAGAAGTCTCTCAGGTTTCATTCAAGACACCCATGCGTCGGCAACAGCTGCCCTGCAGCGTGAACGGTCTCTGAGAAGGAGGAAAGGTTATCAGCGAAGGCTTGAAAGAAGACTTGCCATGGGGTTACTTGGCTTTTGTGGAAATACCTTTTTTTTACAGGACAAGGTAAACCAGGTTGGGTAAACAGAAACACAGAGTTGTATGTCATCTTTTAGCACTGCGGTGGTCTTCTGCTGAGGGTCCACTGAGCGGGTGGTTTGCTGGGAGGAAAAGTGTTGTTTAACTTTTTGAAGTCAGCCTGTCAGTTGAGGCTTTGAACTTCACATAATCTTCTTGCTATGTTTACAGTGTTGGTGCGATCATGACAACATGGCCAGTGGCTTTACAAGATTGAATTTATTCTTACCAAGTAAATAATTGAATCACTGACATCTTGAAGTTAATTTTTATGGCCTATCTATAGAAACAAGTGTAGTGCATTGGCTATTGCCGGTTTCATACATACCCTAGCCTACACCTGTCTCACCCAAGTAGGCTACAGTTGATTCGTTTACTAGTCTTGTGAATCAGTTCTCTGATATCATGGTTTAAATTATGCATATTGAACATGTATATTATTAAGCTTCCTAAAGATGTTCATAGGTCCTTCATTTCCCAGTGCTTCATAGCCTAACCATTATGCTTCAGTTACTAGTTCATTGAAAGCTTATGGGATATACTGAACACAAGTTTATAAGCATGTGGGGACATTATTGACTATAGGTTTGGTCTAAATATGTGTGCTGTATTTCATAGTATTGTTAGCAGGGATTTCTGAACACGGTTTTGTGCACTTAATACAGTACATGGCCATTTATGGTCTGACCCCACTTGCTTGGATGTCAACAACAACCAAGTGTGGGATATATCCTTTATCAGGTTTTTTCTTTCCACCTGTGTTATAGTTGACTGGGTTATCAATAACACAAAATCAGGTCATCTATATGCCGAATGACAAAGTTCAGAGGTTAGGATTCAGCCAAGCATTTCCAGCAATAGCCTGTAATTGCTGGTTATTGCATGAACGAACCATCTTTCTCTGTCAGTTCTGTAGGTAATCCGTTATTTGAGATTCTGTTGCAGTTTCTCGCATTACCAAATGCGAAGCTCCTCTTGGATGTAAACATGCAACAACAAACACACTCATGGGGATGTCTTAACTTGGATCAAAGTATAGATACCATAACACAAGTACTGTACTGGCTACTGTGATCTGGAGAAATGGCATGCTCAGCAGGTTAACATGCCATGGACATAGCATGGCTTTTATGCAATAGCCACTGCTGTGACACAGTTGCCGACTGTGTGTCCCTTACAGAAAACGAATTAGGAGTTTACAACCAGTATGTGTGTGTGAAAAGCATAATAGTTCTAGTGAGTGAATAACCAGAACGTAACCTTTAACGTGATGTAGAGCATGCAATGGTGGAAATGTTGTCTTGCCAGCCGTGCTTCATTTAGAGTGCGTCTTAACTTGCACATAGTGAGGGTGCACCCTTTATTAGGTTTGAACTTTTTGTTTTACAGAGTACTGCATGGATGATGGATGAGTGCATACCACTTTGTGATTCGGAACTTCCAGTATAGTATAGATCCCACAAACTCAACTCTGGACCTCGAAGCCAGTTCCACTGTGTTTTTTCATTGTTCCTTTCGAATCAGGGACTGATTTAGACCTGGGACACCAGCTGTGTGCAACTAATTATCAGGTAGAATGGAAAATTAGCAGGCTCCAGACCTCATAGGATAAAATTTGTATACCCCTGGTATCGATCATTAAAATGTATTTAAAATGTCTACTTCCTTTTCAAACTCCTTTACTTGAATTCAACGATACCTCCCTAGCCGGAAGCCTCTATCAAAACAATCAAGGGCTTATCAAATTCACATGTCAGGAGTCAAAGGACACAGCATAATCGCAAATTTGTCTGTCGTTTGAAGTCTTTAAAGCCTCATCCTATTGCAGTAGGCAGCTAGCTGGGCTTTATTTGTGTAGAAAATCCATCAGATTTGTTATAAATTCAGACCGGAGGAGAAGGAGACATGTCCGCCTCTGTGTGTGTGTGTGTCTGTCCTATGTGTGTGTGTGTGTGTGTGTGTGTGTGTGTCCGTCTGTCTGTGTGTCTGTTAGTCTGTCTGTGTGTGTTCTCAGATCTCATCTCAATGGAGGATCTCACTTTGTGTTTGTGTTTGTGTTTGTGATTGGTAGGGAATTCCCTTTGGTGATGATACCATTATATCCTGACAACCTGTATCGTATCTATCTCCATCTTTCTAGTGCTATTTGCATCAGGGGAAATGCCTCTCAGCTGGCTTTGGCTGCTAGGCATTCTGGGGTATGGTTTTGTGTTGGGGCCCACTGTGCTGACGTGCTGGTGCATCATGTTGGTGTCAGATGGAGGCACATATTAGACTGGGTTTGTGTGTGAGGGCTGTGCAGTACTTCTGTTACAGGCAGAGGGTGTGTGTGGTGGTTTGAGTGATTTTGACAGCAATGGCTTAGAGCAGTGGTTCCCAAACTTTTTATAGTCCCGTACCCCTTCAAACATTCAACCTCCAGCCGCGTACCCCCTCTAGCACCAGGGTCAGCGCACTCTCAAATGTCGTTTTTTGCTATCATTGTAAGTCTGCCACACACACACTATACGATACATTTATTAAACATAAGAATGAGTGTGCATTTTGTGACAAAGAGCTCTTATTGGACCAGGGCACAAATAATAATATAATAATAATCAATCATTCTGTTTTTTATTCAACCATCTTACATATAAAACCTTATTAGTTCATCAAAAATGATGAATAACTCACCACAGGTTAATGAGAAAGGATGCACATAACTCTGCAATGTTGGGTTGTATTGGAGAGAGTCTCAGTCTTAAATCATCTTTCACACACTGTATTTAGTTTTCATGCTAGTGAGGGCCGAGAATCCACTCTCACATAGGTATGTGGCTGCAATGAGTGCAGCCCAATCTAGAAATCTGGCAGTGGCTTTTGATTAAATAAAATGTTGTAATTCCGATCAGATTCTCTTGTTCAGATATCAGTAAGTGGACTGGAGGCAGGGCATGAAAGGGAAAACTAATCCAGTTGTTTGTGTCATCCGTTTCAGGAAAGTTCCTGCTTAATTGCGCACCCAAGTCACCCATGTGCTTCGCTGTATGACGTTTGACATTGTCCGTAGCTTGAGTTCATTTGCACACAAAAAAAATCATACAATGATGGAAAGACCTGTGTGTTGTCCTTTTTAATGCAGACAGAGAAGAGCTCCAACTTCTTAATCATAGCCTCAATTTTGTCCCGCAAATTCAATATAGTCTCACTTTAACAAAGTTAACCATTTTCACTGTTGTGTCCAAAACGTATTTCAATCTGTCAGGCATTCCCTTGGCATCAAGAGCCTCTTGGTTGATGCTGCAGTGTAACCAAATGGCGTCGGGGGGAACTTCTTGCACGCGCGTTACCACTCCACTATGTCTCCCTGTCATGGCTTTTGCACCATCAGTGCAGATACCAACATGAGCAGCAGCAACGTTTGGCTACATATGGACCGTTAGTGGAATTCCCGTGAGAGAGTAACGGTTAATGTGATTGGATGTTCATTATTTGACTAGGCTACCTGTATTTGGCATTGTGTTGTTATTTTGCTGAACACTAGATGGTTTACTTTAATTTTTGGCAATGAAAAGAGGCTACTCAGGCGAGAAAATATAAATGGACTGTTTGAAAATGTGATTCAAATTTTTATTTAGCGTACCCCCGACAGCATTGCGTACCCCTGTTTGGGAATTACCTGGCTTAGAAGGATAACAGCAAGTGTAATTGAGAGTGATTCTTCACCAGTGAAACAGGTTTGAAGAGTTACAGGTGAAAGGTAAGTGTTTGGGGCTAGTGTCTCCGTATGTGTGTGTGTATGTGTGTGTGTACGTGTGCAAGCGTGTGTGTGTCTGTCTGACAGTTATTCAAAGATGAAAACACACAAAATGTCTGCGTGTGGTATGAGTGAGTATGACAGTGTCAGTATATGGTATGGGTGAGTAAGATCTTCTCAGAAGTCTGTGGTGCTTGGCAGGATGCCCCCACAAACAGGTGCATGCGATGGAGAGGAGGAGATGTTGCGGGGGGGGGGGGCTAGATGACACCTGCACCTGTCTCCCCCAGCTTGGCTCCTGTCTCACATGCCCCTCTAGACCCAGTTGTCTTATTTACAGAGTTGATGGCTTCATTTCCAGCCACAAGGGGGGGGGGGGGTTAAAGATGCTGCACGCATGTGTTTAAGCTTGGACCGCTGCTACGCAAGCCCTCTATACCAAACCATGCTAATCGGAACCGCTGGCATCCAATACAGACGAAGGCATGTCTCCGAGGGCCTTACGCCACTCCCCGAGTGCCCTAATTAGACATGTAGATCAGGTTGTAACTTATTCTCCGTGTTATTAACTGTCAGCACTATCCCCTCTGTTGAAGTCACATTGCTGGTGGAGAGGCCATGGTCCTTGTCCTATGGCCTTGACTCCCATGTTGTGCCATCTGCCTGTTCGCCTTCCCTCGAGGGGACGATGTTGGCAAAAACACGTTGTTTTGTAATTTGGCTGCTGTTGTATGGTGGTCACTGGCAGAGACAAGAGGATCCTTTGTGAATTTATGTAGTTTTTGGTCAATTTGTAAGGGAAAACTATTTGGCACTTGTAGCGTCGAGGAGAGCCAACACACAAATAGAAATGGACAATGTTCTCAGTGTTAGAAGGGGGACATTTTGTTCTCTGGTGATCGTGGGCTGTGTGTGACATTTAAGGCCATCTGACTTGTGCTGTGAAGGGATATTTGGGTTTTGGGGATAGCCTGGTGTGTTTCTAGGGTTCCTGTAGCTGTTGGTCTCTGTTGTGGGGTAAAGGAGAAAAGATACTTAAGCAATTCACGCTTTCATTCCAATACAAACCAATACTGTGCTGGATTAATTCTATTTTCTTTCTAATCGTCCTTTCCAGCATGGTTCCAGCAATTATGGTAGATCCGTGACCAGGCTGGTGCACTACAGCTCGGTTTGGCTTGGTCTGGCTCAGCTCAGTAGTGGGTACAGCGTGTTTTCCCTGGGTGGAGGATGAGGGTCAGATGGGGTCATGGGAGAGGCAGGCAGGCGCCATGCAGAGTGGCAGACACCCCATGTACACTTGGACCCAGAGGGTGTGAGAGTTTGTTAGGGAATCAGTTCTCTCTTCTGGTCAGCTCCACAAAGAAAAAGAGGAATCTGAGAATTGTTTTACCAACTGAAGACGAGGTCTAAATCTCACACCTCCTGTACTGTGTACCTGTTTATGAATGGCTCTTCCTTCAATATCATCTGCACTCCACAAACATCATGGCGTTACCTTGCATACTCAACCACGTGCTATTCTCATTATTATTTTTGTGTATGTTCTGTTTATGACTGTGATACCTGTTTGAGGTTTATGTTATTACACATTTCTACAGGCTTTAGATCTGCTGGAACCAGGCTGGAAAGGCAAATGTGAAAATATATTATCTGAGCCAGCAGAGAGCCGTTCAGGTCATACAATACAGTACAGTACAACATCGTTGAAGAGGCCAGAAGGACCTTAAAAAGATAACCGCGTCTCGCGTGAACATACGTTCATATGCGCTTGCACGAAATGAAACTCGTGCTTTCCAGCAACAACCTCTGTGGGGACCAGTCCAGACAATATATGGGCGTTTTTGGCACTCCTCATAGGCGTATATAATTTTAAAACAATGATTATCTAGTCTCTCAGTCAAGGTTTAGTTACAACTCTGGACTAATGCAAGATGGAAAGCAATGGATTGACATTGACTATTGATTTATGTATTGAATTTAAAACGTTGATTAGCTGGGCATACTGGGCAATATGGATGCACATCTCTCAGTGAATAATAACCATCAAGTGTTCAGCCAAGCCATAGTATAAATAATATTTTAAATTTGGAATTGTATAAAAGGAAATCTGGGGGAGCCAGTTTGAATGGGCCTGATGCGGCTGTTAAAATTAATAATAGTATTGTTATCTATAATTCACAGCTGCAATGCTTAAGTTTGTCAGTAGAGGAGATGCTGGATCATCAGCCAGTACAAGCACAGACTCAGTTGATCCTCAGACAGTACAAACACAGACCCAGTACAGCCGGCTTCAGCAAATACTAACACAGACCCAGTACCGGCAGCTTCTGCAAGTACTAACACAGACCCAGTTGAAGTACAGGCAGCCTCAGCACGTACGAGCTCAACAAGAGGTGTACAGCCAGCATCAGATACAAGCAGGTCAGACTCTAATAGAACAGTTGCTGCTCCACCAAATGACCCAGCAGATTGGCCCCCAGTCTTAATAGACTTCATGAGGACTGAGTTAGTGTAGGGTAGTCCTGAACACTCAAACAATATGATTAAGTGGAGAGAACTTGATCTAAGTGCGTAAGTAGGGGACAGACTCTTGACCAGATACAAAAGGCAATTTTGGAGGCTGAAAGAAAGAGATTGCGGCATGTCCTTTCACATTTAATAAGTATCACCCAGTCTCTGGCTGAAAGAAACCTAGCATTCAGGGGTTGATCAGACAAACTCTTCCAACCAGATAATGGAAACTTCTTAAAAGAGGTTGAATTACTGGCAAAATATGACCCCGTTAATGGAAAAACATCTCAGCAAAATGAAAGACGGAAAGACACATACAGTGGGGCAAAAAAGTATTTAGTCAGCCACCAATTGTGCAAGTTCTCCCACTTAAAAAAGATGAGAGAGGCCTGTAATTTTCATTATTTTATTTATTTTATTTTATTTCACCTTTATTTAACCAGGTAGGCAAGTTGAGAACAAGTTCTCATTTACAATTGCGACCTGGCCAGGATAAAGCAAAGCAGTTCGACACATACAACGACACAGAGTTACACATGGAGTAAACAAACAAACAGTTAATGCAATAAATAGGCCATGGTGGTGAAGTAAATACAATATAGCAATTAAACACTGGAATGGTAGGTGTGCAGTAGATGAATGTGCAAAGTAGTAATACAGGGGTGCAAAGGAGCAAGATAAATACATGAATACAGTAGGGGATGAGATAGTTGTTTGGTCTATTTACAGATGGGCTATGTACAGTTGCAGTGATTTGTGAGCTGCTCTGACAACTGATGCTTAAAGCTAGTGAGGGAGATAAGTGTCTCCAGTTTCAGTGATTTTTGTAGTTCGTTCCAGTCATTGTCAGCAGAGAACTGAAGGAGAGGCGGCCAACGAGGATTTGGCTTTGGGGGTAAACAGTGAGATATACCTGCTGGAGGGTGCTGGTGGGTACTGGTGGGTGCTGCTATGGTGACCAGCGAACTGAGATAAGGCGAGACTTAACTTAGCAAGATTTTGTAGATGACCTGGAGCCAGTGGGTTTTGGCGATGAGTATGAAGCGTGGGCTTGCCAACGAGAGCGTACAGGTCGCAGTGGTGGGTAGTATATGGGGCTTTGGTGGCAAAACGGTTGACACTGTTTTAGACTGCATCCAATTCGTTGAGTAGAGTGTTGGAGGCTTTTTTGAAAATGACATCGCCGAAGTCGAGGATCGGTAGGATGGTCAGTTTTACGAGGTTATGTTTGGCAGCATGAGTGAAGGATGCTTTGTTGCGAAGTAGGAAGCCAATTGTAAATTTAATTTTGGATTGGAGATGTTGATGTGAGTCTGGAAGGAGAATTTACTGTCTAATCAGACACCTAGATATTTGTAGTTGTCCACATATTCCAAGTCAGAACCGTCCAGAGTAGTGGTGCTGGACGGGCGGGCAGGTGCGGGCAGCGATCGGTTGAAGAACATGCATTTAATTTGACTTGTATTTAAGAGCAGTTGGATGCCACAGAAGGAGAGTTGTATGGCATTGAAGCTCGTATGGAGGGTAGTTAACACAGTGTCCAAAGAAGGGCCAGAAGTATACAGAATGGTGTCGTCTGCGTAGAGGTGGATCAGATACTCACCTGCAGCAAGACCGACATCATTGATGTATACAGAGAAGAGAGTCGGCCCAAGAATTGAACCCTGTGGCACCCCCACAGAGACTGCCAGAGGTCCGGACAACAGGCCCTCTAATTTGACACACTGAACTCTATCGGAGAAGTAGTTGGTGAACCAGGCGAGGCATTTGAGAAACCAAGGCTGTCGAGTCTGCCGATGAGGATGTGAGTCGAAAGGCTTAGCCAGGTCGATGAAAACGGCTGCACAGTATTGTTTCTTATCGATGGCGGTTATGATATCATTTAGGACCTTGAGCGTGGCTGAGGTGCACCCATGACCAGCTCTGAAACCAGATTGCATAGCGGAGAAGGTACGGTGGGATTTGAAATGGTCGGTCATCTGTTTGGTAACTTGGATTTCGAATACCTTAGAAAGGCAGGGTAGGATAGATATAGGTCTGTAGCAGTTGGGGTCAAGAGTGTCCCCCCTTTAAAGAGGGGGATGACCGCAGCTGCTTTCCAATCGTTGGGAATCTTAGATGACACGAAAGAGAGGTTGATCAGACTAGTAATAGGGGTTGCAACAATTTTGGCAGATAATGTTAGAAAGAAAGGGTCCAGATTGTCTAGCCCGGCTGATATGTAGGGGTCCAGATTTGAAGCTCTTTCAGAACATCAGCTAACTGGATTTGGGAGAAGGAGAAATGGGGAGGCTTGGGCGAGTTACTGTGGGTGGTGCCAGGCTGTTGACCGGGGTAGGGGTAGCCAGGTGGAAAGCATGGCCAGCTGTAGAAAAATGCTTATTGAAGTTCTCAATTAAAGTGGATCTTTGGTGGTGACAGAGTTTCCTATCCTCAGTGCAGTGGGCATCTGGGAGGAGGTGCTCTTTTCTCCATGGACTTTACAGTGTACCAGAACATTTTTTAGTTTGTGTTGCAGGAAGCAAATTTGTGCTTGAAAAAGCTAGCCTTGGCTTTCCTAACTGCCTGTGTAAATTGGTTCCTAACTTCCCTGAAAAGTTGCATATCATGGGGGCTGTTCGATGCTAATGCAGAACGCCAGAGGATGTTTTTGTGCTGGTCAAGGGCAGTCAGGTCTGGAGAGAACCAAGGGCTATATCTGTTCCTGGTTCTAAATTGAAAGGGGCATGCTTGTTTAAGGTTGTTAAGATGTGTCTCTGTGTCTCCTACCATATCTTAGTATACCTATGTTCAGCAATTTAATGCACACGGGACACTTTTGACTGTGATAACCCAGCAGCATTGCAGTTCTTGACAACTGGTGCGCCTGGCACCTACTACCATACCCCTTTCAAAGGCACTTCAATCTTTTGTCTTGCCCATTCACCCACTGAATGGCACATATACACAATCCATGTCTTGAGATTTAAAAATCCTTCTTTAACCTGTCTCCTCCCCTTCATCTACGCTGATTGAAATGGATTTGTAACATCAATAAGGCATCATAGCTTTCTCCTGGATTCAGTCTATGTCATGCAAAGAGCAGGTGTTCTTAAGGTTTTGTAAATTCATTGTATAATAACAGTTCAATTAGCACAAAGTCCGTGTGTAACTCAGACTTCTGTGTAAACATGCAATGATGTCAAATAGACTTTCTCCAAAATTCGAGTTCCATTCACAGATCTTGTGTTACGATTTGGCCTTAAGAGATCTATCTTGCTCAAATTTGTATTACACCCATCCTGTCCATGATGTGATGCTGGCCTCCTTGGAGTTTCACAACATTTGGTCAGTGAACATGTGTGAACCATTATCTGATGCAGTGCCAACGTCTTCCATCCACACAGCCTCCAGCCGCCTCATCTCTGAAGATGACTCATCTCAGATGAATACCACCTGCAATATGCTGTCAAGATTTATAGCGTCAGGACATTAAATGGCATTGTAATCTGTGTCTTGGAGATACTACTACTGTCGTGCCAGAATATCTCCAAGATACAGGTTACATGGCCTACATCTGATTAAACAGCTTCGAAGATGAAATGTTCGCCATGACGAGTGAAAAAAGGGCACCAGAGAGAGAAAGAGAGAGAGAAAGCAAAAACATGAATTAGGTTGCAGATAGCAATAACAATTGTATTTTGTAATAATGGTTCTTATTGTAAATTGACCATTGGATGGAATTATATTTTATTGAACTGTATTTAAACAGGGAAATCCCATTGAGATAAAAGCCTCTTTTACAATGCAGACCTGCACACAATCATACAAATTCACAATATTTACAATTGCAATGTGGTAAAAAAACATACAATATTTACAAGCAATTTAAGAAAAGCAACTAACAAAACTATAACGACACAGCGCAGGGTGGAGACAATCACAAAGACAGGTGAAACAGATCAGGGTGTGACAAAAACATTATCATGAAAAACAAAAGACATTTCCTCAGTAAAAAGTTATCGACCAGCCATCTGAACTGACCTAAAGTATAAGGGCACCGGGCGAGACGCAGATGCAGACAAGGGAGGCAGATGGTTTGAGTCTCCTGATATTTATTAGTATCCAAGGGGCAGGCAAGAGAATGGTCGTGGACAGGCAAAAAGATCAAGCGGTCAGAGTCCAGGAGGTACAGAGTGGCAGGCAGGCTCAAGGTCAGGCCAGGCAGTATGATCAGGCAGGTAGGTTCAGAGTCAGGGCAGGCAAGGGTCAAAACCGGGAGGACTAGCAAAAGAGAGATAAGAAAATGCAGGCGCACAGGAAAAACACGCTGGTTGACTTGACAAGACAAGACGAACTGGCACAGAGAGACAGGAAACACAGGGATAAATAGACCAGGAAAAATAAGCAGATGGGGTGGAGACAATCACAAGGACAGGTGAAACAGATCGGGGCGTGACACTAAAGGCACCAGAACATCAAACTTTAGAGACTTCTGGAGATCATTACACAAGTAAGATGCAAAAGAACTAAACACAGATCTGCTGTACCTAACTCAGTGAAGACCGAAGGAATCTCCAGAGTTAACCATCCCTGTGATCGGGGCTGGTGACTCGTATGTCTGTAATTTAACAATGAAGTCAGGTATGGCAGAAATTTGCACAAGCGGGCTTTATAAACAAAAATAGAACAGTCCATTAACTACGAGACTTAACAGAGGGCCAGACTTTCTGATACAGAATGAGGTGATGTGTACTGAACCCATAATAAAGCTTAGTGAGCCATGATAAACTGCGTCTAATGGTTTCATATAAACGATGTCACCACAGTCTGAAGCCGGAATGAACGTTGACTGAATTATTTGTTTTCTGCTATTTAAAGGCATACCCTATTCCTGTAAAGGAAGCCCATTTTAAATCTTAAATTTTTAACTAACAACAATGTGTTCGATAACAAGTCTTCCCCTTTCCAGTAGCATGCTGAGGAGAATAAGGAATGTTCTGAACGGTTTACTGATTAGGCAAGTCCAGTCAATTCTGGGAAGTCTCAGGCCTCTCAATATTTCTGGATTTGTTTCCCTCTGTCCATGCATCCATAATGAGTCAGGAACTTGACCGGTGGCTTTGGGGGAATCAGGAATGCTTGGATCTATCCCAGAAAGCCACAACAAAGAGGCCACTAAAGAAAGGACACTATTGATGTTCTGTTGCAGAGGGACATCATTTTATTATTGAGGTTTTCAGCAAAGACTCTGGGCTTTGGATATAACCTCACACAATTGCTATCTTCCTAACATGCTTACTGGTAAATAGATTTGGGGAGATAATCAAATGATCAGTCTGTAGTCCAACAATTATACATAAAAACAAATATTAGAAAATATTGTAGAACAAGTACATATTCAGCCATTATAGCTATGCAAACTGCATAAAATAATTAGCTGTCTGACTTAACTCAGAGGCAATCCCTCATGTTGCAATTATGTTGCAATTACGATCTCTAATCCTCCTGTGATCCAAAGCTGAGCCTGGCGCAGGGCAGGCTTTCACACTGAGCACAGCCCCTGTGTGGATAAAATCACATCCTTGTGAAGTCGATAGGGACTATTAGGGACAGTCCATCTAAGGACAAAATCACTGTCCTCGAGTTGTGGACAATATGGGACAGTCTGACAGCTCTGTACTTAGGCTTCATACGTCTCGAAGTGCTGCGGTCGTGAACATGTAGTTATCCTTGAACTTGATAATACTGAGATTTCATACACATTTTGTTGCCATGTCAAATAAGTCTTGCAGCTGCAATTAACAGTAATAGTAATTGTAGTAATAAACATTAAAGACAATTTAACGAGCCATAACATAGGATGCTTTCTGCAACAATTCACTATTTACATTCTAGACTGTCTGCTCAGTGACTTGAATGTATCCCAGTGATCCATTTCTCTAAGAACAATCCATCATGAAGTGCCTCCATTCAGTAGAATAATGTCCTTGTGCCCCTGCTATGACCCATCCATGGGTAAAAAGGGTGGAGAACTTGGACTATGGGGGCGGACGTGCAACAAGAAAAATGGGAACTTTGTTCGACCCGACTGAGGCTGGAGGTGGAACTTTCATCTTAATCCAGCAGTTTAAAAGGGACTGCCAGCAAAGGGGTTCCTTCAGAACTGCTCTATGTGTAAAGAAAGGCACAACCGTAGTGTGAAAGGATAGCGGAGGACTCTGTTGTCATGCCGACCCGAAAGATAACACTGCTGGAAGCCTGGGAGAGAAACAGGACCTTTCGGAGGAAGAAAGCTAAAGACCTGAAAATATGTCCTCGTCTACTGTAAGTGGATATACACATTTCAGGAGGGTGGTGATTGGGGTTCACAGTCTCACTGTTAAGTTGTGAGTTAGAAGTTCTCTGTTTGTCCTTATAGATGTGATGGTAGTCCGTTCTCAATTATCAACATGGTTGGTACGCTCAGAAAAAAACTTTAATAAAATGGAACATAATTCAATTGCTCATAATATCCTAAATTGAATGGACCACATTGGTGGTTGTATGCAAGAGGGAATGGGTTTGATTGTTTCAGCCAGAGTCGCCAGGTTTTGTTGTGCTAAGTAAAATATTATCTACATAGATACTATTGTGATGATTTTATCCAGGATTTGGTCAATACTTATGTTGAACACGTTATTTTACAACTATTGGAAAAGAGCCCCTTAATATCAGATTTAGGACCACACAGCCACTCCACTGAATAGCAGGCTATTGCAACTGGAAGTTTTGAGAAATTATATGATACAAATTTGTATTCCTGGTATTATCAACTGGAACATAGGTGTCACACCCTGACCATAGTTTGCTTTGTATGTTTCTATGTTTTGTTTGGTCAGGGTGTGATATGAGTGGGCATTCTATGTTGTGTGTCTAGTTTGTCTGTTTCTGTGTTTGGCCTGATATGGTTCTCAATCAGAGGCAGGTGTTAGTCATTGTCTCTGATTGGGAACCATATTTAGGTAGCCTGTTTGGTGTTGGGTTTTGGTGGGTGATTGTTCCTTGTTCCTGTGTTAGTTTGCACCAGTTTAGGCTGTTTTGGTTTTCACGTTTTTGTATTGATCGTGTTTCATCTTCATTAAAGATGTATCTAAATAAACACGCCGCATTTTTGTCCGACTCTCCTTCACACCAAGAAAACCGTGACAATAGGTTATTGTTTTTTAAATTTGTTGTTCAGTAACCCAGGGTGACATCTGTGTGTGTGTGCGTGCATCAGTGCATGTAAATGGGGAAAAACAATAAACTAAACTGTGATGCATGCCAGCAAAGCCACAACACAACACAAAACCACACATCACTATAACAGTAACAAACTGTGCCCAAAAACTGTTAGGGTCTACATAAAGCTCTCCTAACAGCAGTCCCAACATCTTACCACTGCTACACTTGGCGATCAGCGGAGCCTTGTCTGGCAGCGAAACAGTTCATGGCTGACTTGCTAAATAACCAATTTTAGCTTCTAATGACAATTGAGATGTACAAACTATGGCATAAGTGGATGACAAGCGGATAAGAGGCAATCCGTAATTTCGATTAAGACATTAATGAGCGAGCTAGGATGTACATCGTCAATCTAACTATTTGTTTAGCACATTTGAAATGGTGGTCTCCCTGTCCACCAAGTCAGAACCGTAGGATAAATAAAGGGGGCATATAAGCAGACAATGAAAGCTCTTACAATATTTGATGATTACGTTTATCTTAAACATGTTATAGGCTATATGTGCACCACGGCAGAACTGTAGGAGAAATTAAGAATTGTAAATAGATCAAACTATTAGGGTGAGGCACATGGACTACTAACATCTTACTACTCAACAGACTCTTAGTATTACTTTCTTAACTACATTATACATATCTCCCTGGCATATTACATCATTTATGCAGCAGCATACAATACATTTTTGGACTCACCTTTTTGTGCTGTGCTCACTTGAATCTAGATGACACGCCCTGACCTTAAAGAGCTTTTTATGTCTCTATTTTGGTTTGGTCAGGGTGTGATTTGGGTGGGCATTCAATGTTTTTGTTTTCTATGATTTTGTATTTGTATGTTTTGGCCGGGTATGGTTCTTAATCAGGGACAGCTGTCTATCGTTGTCTATGATTGGGAACCATACTTAGGTAGCCCTTTTCCACCCTTTCTTTGTGGGAAGTTGTCTTTGTTAGTGGCACTAATGCCCTGTTAAGCGTCACGGTCGTTGCTTTGTTTTCTTGTTTGTTGACGACATTTACATTCTAATAAAAGAAAATGTACGCTGACCACGCTGCACCTTGGTCTCCTTCCGACGACCGCCGTGACACTAGAAAGATGCCGGATTTACAATTCTGAGTTGGATGACCGTTCAAAACGTATTTTCCCAGTCGGAGCTTGTTTATTCCTGACTTTCTATTTGTCTCGAACTCACTGAAGTCAAGTTTTCAGAGTTAACAGTTGTTTTGAGCGCACAAATCATGCTTCATTGACAGCACGACCAATGTTAAATGTTTATCATTTTAAACTTGGAAAAGAGCCCCTTAATATCAGATTTAGGACCACACAGCCACTCCACTAAATAGCAGGCTAGTGATTGCTTTGCAATACTTGCAGAGTTAGCTACTGTCACTGACCCCTTCCAAACAAGTCACTGTTGAATTTGCAATTTCCAACTTGTTGTGTAATGTTTATGTCCAATGGCCTATGAACACCGATACATTCTATCTATAATTTCTCGTTAATATTTATCTTCATATGACAAGGATTAAAAAGGATTTGCTAGTAGATTGACGACTTGATTCTTGATGATGACTGCTTGCTAAGATTTTGAAAGTATGATGTTGACATTATCAGTCCAGTCAAAGCTACTGTTAGGGTTGCACATTTTGGGGAATATTCAGAGGTGGAAACTTTACGTGGGGATTAACGGTAATATATGGGAATTAACGGAAATATATGCAGATTAATATTAATACCATTTAAATGTACATGTTTTGCATTGGATACATTTACCATATATTTACCATATCATATGGTAAACCTTTTACCTTATCATAAGTAGACATAATGGCAAATTATTAAATCCCAATAGACATTTTAGAAAACAATTTAGTTACGAATTTAACTTTAATTAAATGAGTTGACTCTTCACATGGGATGATTTCACTGAACAACAAAAGAAAGGGAAATGGAATGATCCCCAATGATCCATTGCATCTCCCAAAAACATTTCCATGTCTTCTCCCTGGACCTCCTCAATGTCCACCTCTTGAACATCTGAGGCCTCTCAACTGTCACTTTCCAACCCTGTTGAGGATGGCTAGTTGTCAACCTCAGATAACCTCAAATTTGCCAGGATGGCCACCAATTTTTCAACCCCTGTTTTGGTCAGCCTGTTGGGTGCTTTGGGGTGTGTTCCAAAACAAGGACCAGTTGCGCTCTGAGGTGGCTGATGTTGGTGGGATTTGGAGGATGGTGGAGGCAACAGGGGAAAGAGCCTCAGATCCACAAAGTCCCTTCCACCAGATGGCTGATGATATATGTTGGCATGACTGCCATATTGCATCTCCATCCCAAAGCACTTGCTTGGAAATGTTCTTCGACAGATTGTCAAGAACCTTGCCCTCATCCAGGCCAAGGTGGCGAGACATGGTAGTGATGAGACCATAGGCCTTGTTGATCTTTGCATCAGACAGGATGCTCTTGCCAGCATACTTAGGATCCAACATGTACGCTGCGGCGTGTATGGGCTTCAGGCAGACGTCTTCACACTTTTTGATGTATTTCAGAACTGCAGTTTCCTCTGCTTGGAGCCACGGTGAAGTGGGCAGGGCAGTACGGGTTTCTTCTCTTACATTTGCAAGCAGAGTCTGAACATCAGAATGGATGGCATTGTCTCCCTCAATCCGTGCAATGGCTACTGCTGTAGGTTTCAGGAGTTGCAGGCTGCTTACCACTCTCTCCCAAAATACATCACCCAGGAGGATCCTCTTGTTGGGGCTGTCCATATCGGCAGACTGTGATATGGCCATTTGTTGGAGAGACTCCTTCCCCACCAGGAGACTGTCAAACATGATGACAAGACCACCCCAATGGGTGTTGCTGGGCAGCTTCAATGTGGTACTCTTATTCTTCTCACTTTGCTTGGTGAGGTAGATTGCTGCTATTACTTGACGATCCTTGACACACCTAACTATTTCCTTGGCTCTCTTGCAGAGTGTATCCATTGTTTTTAGTGCCATGATGTCCTTGAGGAGCAGATTCAATGCATGACCAGCACAGCCAATGGGTGTGATGTGACGGTAGGACTCCTCCACTTTAGACCAAGCAGCCTTCATGGGGGGCGTATGCTGGGCGAAGAACATTAAGAAATCTCTTCTAATACACATTGCCTGTGAGCATCAGAGGTGAACCAGTTGCATATACAGCTCGAGCAAGACCTTCATCAGCATTTCTCTGACTACGTTCCTCCATTGAGTCAAAAGAACTTCTGATTCCAGGAGGACCATGAGCTGTTGCTATCGATAAGGTGTCTGATTCATCATTTTCACCTCGATTGACTTTTGTCAGAGGTTGCTTGTTGTGAGCTCTGAGGGAACTTTATGCACTTGGCCAGATGATTCTGCATCTTTGTTGCATTCTTCACATATGATTTGGCACTGTATGTGAAAATGGTAACGTCTGCATCTAACTCACACCCTCAAACACGTAGATACCCTGAAAGCAGCTCACTTTCCAGCCCACTTTCCAGCACACACTCTCAAACACCTAGATCCCCTGAACTCAGCTCACTCCCCAGATCCCAATCACTTGAATTCTAACACACCTGTATGTCATGACCACACACTATTTAGTTCAGTTCTTTGCACCCCATCACTGTGAGGTATTGTTTGTTTTGTGACACACGTCTTTCAGAGCTCTGTTTTTCCTGTGATTTACTCCTCTCGTGTATGATAGTTTTTGCCTGCCTTACTAACGACGCCTTTTGCCTATTCCCTGCTTGTACAGTAGCCGGATTTCCTGTTATCTACCTATTGACTGATCTCCTGGACTACGTTACTAGCCTTTTCCCTGCCTGTACTGTTACCCTTTTGGACCCCCTGTGCATGACCTCTGATTGAGAACCATACCAGGCCAAACACAAAAACACAAAATAGAAAAAGGAACATACCCACCCAAACTTACATTTACATTTACATTTAAGTCATTTAGCAGACGCTCTTATCCAGAGCGACTTACAAATTCAGTTCAAGAGTTAAAAACATATTTACTAAATATACAAAATAAATATACAAAATAACAAAGTTATATACATAAGGGGGTACACCAAGTAAATTTGCGGGATTTTAGGTTAGTCGAGGTAATTTGTACATGTAGGTAGGGATAAAGTGACTATGCATAGATAACAAATAGTGATTAGTAGCAGTGTCAATGTAAATAGTCAGGGTGGCCAGTTGATTTGTTCAGCAGTCTTATGGCTTGGGGGTAGAAGCTGTTAAGGAGGCTTTTGGACCGAGACTTGGTGCGCTTGCCGCGCGGTAGCAGAGAGAACAGTCTATGACTAGGGTGGAGTCCTTGACAATTTTTAGGGCCTTCCTCTGACACCGCCCCGTCGATGAGAATGGAGGCCTGTAATGGACCTCCTTTTCCTGTAGTCCACGATCAGTTCCTTTGTCTTGCTCACACTGAGGGAGAGGTTGTTGTCTTTGCACCACACTGCCAGGTCTCTGACCTCCTCCTTATAGGCCGTCTCATCGTTGTCGTTGATCAGGCCTACCAACGTTGTGTTGTCAGCAAACTTTATGGTGTTGGAGCCATGACTGGCCACGCAGTCCCAAGGAGTACAGGAGGGTACTAAGCACGCACACCTAAGTGGCCCTGTGTCGAGGATCAGCATGGCAGATGTGTTGTTGCCTACCCTTAACACCTGGGGGCTGCCCATCAGGAAGTCCAGGATCCAGTTGCAGATCGAGGTGTTCAGTCCCAGGGTCCTTAGCTTAGTGATGAGCTTTAAGGAAATTATGGTGTTGAACGCTGAGCTGTAGTCAATGAACAGCATTCTCACATCTCTTTTGTCAAGGTGGGAAAGGGCAGTGTGGAGTGGAATTGAGATTGCATCATCTGTGGATCTGTTGAGGCGGTATGCAAATTGGAGTGGGTTTATAGTTTCTGGGATGTTGGTGTTGATGTGAGCCATGACCAGCCTTTCAAAACACTTAATTTCTAATGGTGAGTGTTACGGGGCGGTAGTCATTTAGGCAGGTTCCCTTCTCTTTCCTGGGCACAGGGACTATGGTGGTCTGCTTGAAGCATGTAGGTATTACAGACTCGGTCAGGGAGAGGTTGAAAATGTCAGTGAAGACACTTGCCTGTGGGTCCACACATGAATACACATCATGGTAACCTGCCCTTGTAATCGGCCCTGAATACACGCCCTGGTAATCGGCCCTGAATACACGCCTGGTAATCGGCCCTGAATACACGCCCTGGTAATCGGCCCTGAATACACGCCCTGGTAATCGGCCCTGAATACACGCCCTGGTAATCGGCCCTGAATACACGCCCTGGTAATCGGCCCTGAATACACGTCCTGGTAATCGGCCCTGAATACACGTCCTGGTAATCTGCCCTGAATACACGCCCTGGTAATCTGCTCTGAATACACGTCCTAGTAATCCGTCTGGCACCACAGCCTTGTGAATGTTGACCTGTTTATAAGGTCTAGCCGACATCGGCTACGGCGAGCGTGATCACACAGTCATCCGAAACAGCTGGCACGCTCCTTGAAAGCGGCAGCTCTGGCTAGCTCCCATGGGGAGCGGTAATCGTGCTTACCAACGCTAGGATCATTACAGTATCTTAGATACTTCCCTCTCCCAAACCATGTAAAGCAGTTGTTGACAAGTGTACTCTCAAGTAAAAGTGGTCCAACTAATTTTACTTGCAAAATTGAACTCAACCCGCAATAGGTCTACTGTCGTTCCATTTTAACTAAGAGCCATGCTGACATGTCCCAAAAAATGACAAGCACAGATGCCTATACTTGTTAGGTTAGCCCATGATCATGACCGAGTTCCATTACACACGTTTTGAACATTAACACCGGTTTTGGAAGCATAAGGAACTTCTCTTTCAAATGAGTGAAATAATATTTTAATTGATACATGCCTTTTTAGGGTTAGGGTTCCCACACTGCCAATATTTTCATGTTACAGCACTTGTTTATGAAAAACAGATGGAAGACAGAGTGGACTACCTGTGCTAATTAGCCATCTGTGTAAACGGAAGACAGACGCCACAAACTGAAAAATACTGTCCGATGCAACTGTTAAAACAGTACACAGTAAGAGTGTATTTTGCATTTGTGAAATTATTTTTGATGTGACATGAAAGTAGAAGGATTTCTGTTTCTAAAACTTCGAACCAATTCGCCTTTAAAACAGAACATGTACGGTCCTTGGACTATAAAAGAGTCACTTTTGGCTCCTTCCGTCCATAATTGGGCTACTGTTAAGGAAATAACATCACTTACTCAACAAACAATATGTCTACTAACCAAATGTGGCTCCATTTCACGGGGTATTGATCAGCAATGCTAAAGTTAACTGTCAAGATAATAGCTCTCAAATCATAAGATGAATGAAGTTGGAACAAACTCAAAATATGCCCTCGACGTGGAACAGGTGAAATAAAAATAAATTGGTGTGTGTTTCGAAATTAAGATCATGGAAAATGTATGTAGTGTAAAGTTCTGTTATAAAATCATCACAGCCCCTTCATATTTATCTCACTACGATTGGCTCATACTACCAAATCGAACGACGCACCTTTAACACGAATGACTATTGGCTACAATATTCTGTCAATCATACCTGGTAACAATATGAAGCACACTTCCTGAAAAACCGGAGTTTTCTGTCGTTTCTCTCTTTTTACATAGTTTCATACACAAACAACATATGAGACAGTTTTTTGTAACTGAACAGAATACATCGACATCTTTAAATAAAAAGTATTTAAATAGACAAACTCACGCCCTGACCAAACTAAAACAAAGACATAATAAAGGAACTAAGTTCAGAACATGACAGTACCCCCCCCCCTCCCCCCCAAAGGTGCGGACTCTGGCCGCAAAACCTGAACCTATAGGGGAGGGTCCGGGTGGGCATCTGTCCGCGGTAGCGGCTCTGGCACGGACGTGGACCCCACTCCACCATAGTCTTTACCCGCTTCTCTACCCGCCTCCGTGGCGCCTTTAGAATGGCGACCCTCGACTCCGTCCTCGGACTGGGTACCCTATCAGCGGGCCCCGAATGGAAGGGAGATTCCGGCAGCACCGGACGGACGGGAGGTTCCGCAGCGCCGGAGTGAAGGGCGGCTCTGACAGCTCCTGACTGACGTGCGGCTCTGGCAGCTCCTGACTGACGGGCGGGTCTGGCAGCTCAGGACAGAAGGGAGACTCTGGAAGCTCTGGACAGGAGGGGGACTCTGGCAGCTCTGGACAGGAGGGAGACTCTGGCAGCTCTGGACAGGAGGGAGACTCTGGCAGCTCAGGACAGAAGGGAGACTCTGGAAGCTCTGGACAGGAGGGGGACTCTGGCAGTGCTGGACAGGAGGGAGACTCTGGCAGCGCTGGACAGGAGGGAGAGTCTGGTAGCACTGGACAGGAGGGAGAGTCTGGCAGCACTGGACAGGAGGAAGACTCTGGCAGCACTGGACAGGTAGAAGACTCTGGCAGCGCTGGACAGGCGGGAGCACCTGGAGGGAGGAGACGGAGAGACAGCCTGGTGCGTGGGGCTGCCACAGGACCCATCAGGCTGGAGAGACCTACAGGAGGCCTGGTGCTTGGAGGAGGCACCGGATGGACCGGGCTGTGGGGGGGGCACTAGAGCCCTGGTGTGCAGCCTTGGCACCCCTCCTCCCGGCTGGATCACCATTTTAGCCCGGACCATCCAGAGTGCAGGCACAGGTTGAACCGGGCTGTGGGTGAGCACTGGAGATCTGGTGCATACCACTCGCACCTCTCCCTTAGGCTCAATACCCACATTCGCCCAGCACGGGCGGAGCGCAGGCATAGAACGCACAGCACGCAGAGCCGGCGCAGGATACCCTGGGCCGAAACTGCATACCGGAGACCAAACACGCTGGGCTGGCACAACACGCCCTGGCTGGGTGCCCAATCTCGCTTGGCACTTGCGGGGGGCTGGCCTATAGCCCACCGGGCTATGAGTGTGTACTGGCGACACCGTGCGCTTGACCGCATAACATGGTGCCTGACCAGTACTGCGCTTCTTCCGGTAAGCACGAGGAGTGGGCTCAGGTCTCCAACCTGACTCTGCCACACTCCCCGTGTGCCAGCAACAATACCTAGAATTACCTTCTGTGTATCCCACGAAAAAGGTTCACTGTTATATGCAAACTTTTTTGATGAATTTAAGCAAGATTCCCCAAATTCCCGGGCTTAACATCCCATGGAAATTTACCGGAAAGTTTCCGACCCTTTGCAAACCTAGCTACTGTACATATAATGTTATTTGAAGTAATTTTATCCGTGGACAATGAGCTTGAGCATTCTTGGATGGGCACTTCTAATGTAACTATATGGCAGCACCCAAGGGGCTAGAACCTTCAAGGTCTACCCTTAGACTTTGGTGGTGACGTAGTATCCCCAGCCACAGTGCCTTGGTTTTTGTCAAAATAGTATTATTTAGAAGTCATATTGTCATTGGAAAGGAGTTTCCATTGACAAAAGGGGAAGAGGATTCTGTAAAGTGGTTTCATGGCTACGGATTGTTGTACAACGTGCTGATGAAGGCATGGCTGCTCAAAACACAGAAAAGGACCCACATGTCTGAGTTCACATTTCAGCTGAAGCTGCTGCACAGCGTCCTCATCCAATAATTTCTCTGTGTAATTGTCCCTCTCCATAAAATTCCCTTATGCCAAAACATGTTGTTTAAAATAATGCGTTTTAAAGATGTATTTTTTAAACTTCCATTTTTGTGTCTAAATCTTTTCATCTTCCTTATCCATCCCTCCAACTCACAGCCCACTGCTGAGAGACCCCAGTGTGGTTGCATCCCTCACCCAGCAGAATGCCAAGATGGTCGCCCTGCTCCCTCCCACAGGCACCGAAGTGTTCCGCCACTTCACCCTTGAGTCGCTGGTGGAGATTGATAGGCGGATGGCCGAGGAAGCAAAGGAGCAGGAGAGACAAAAGACCCTGAACATTGAGGTAAATTTAACATTTTAGTAATTTAGCAGACACTTGTCCAGATTCCAGAGTGACTTTACAATCAGTGGATTCAAATAAGGTAGTTCAAATGACCACATATCACAGTCAAGCCATTTAAAGTAAAATAGCTGCTATCCGCAAATTCAGTGCTAGTAAGAAATGGTAACGTCTTAGTGATCATATTTTTTGTACCTTCTTCTTCGGAGGTGGCAGAGCGGGACCTGCCAAAGCCAGCCGTCGACCTGGAGACCGGCAAGATCCTGCCGTTCATCTACGGAGACCCACCATGTGAGCTGTTCAACACACCCCTGGAGGAACTGGATCCTTTCTACAAATCACACAAAGTGAGCACTGCAGCCCCGGTCCCTTAGTAGCCTGAGGACTGAGTGTCCACAGAACCAGACATTATCACAAAGTCATTTCCTTTGCAATAAGCTCAAATTCGATGTGTATTTTGACAGACTTACACATTCCAAATAATATTATTATGTGGTTATTATTCAGAGGGTAAATGCCCTCGGATTACAACAATAATTGATGTATCATGATACATGATTCATGCCAACTCTATTTTGCTCATATCCTTGAGACAAACATGAATACATTCAATTAAAGTAAAGACAATATTGGACTTCAAATACTTCTTCACTAATCTTTACTTCTTGTTTTTCAGACCTTTATTGTCATCACCAAAAGGAATACAATCTTCAGATTCAATGCTGAGCCTGCCTGCTACATTCTGACTCCCTTCAGTATTCTCAGAAGAGGATCCATCAAAATTCTCATGCATTCATATCTTTTCGATACAAGTATCTCACTGATCAACATGATAAATAAATATAACTTAGCATCCTGCTGCATGTTCAGAGTCCAAGAAGTGTGCTAGTATAGTGTGTGTGCATGTGTGCTAAGGTAAAGAGAATCAGCGCTGGTGGTCAGTCCAGTTGAAGTGTTCAGCAGTCTGATGGTCTGTAGATAGAAACGGTCTCTGAGCGTGTTGGTATCAGACCTTATGCTCTGATACCATGTGCCCGACAGTAAGGGAGTGAACAGCTCGTGGCTGGGATGTGCGGGGTCCTTGATGATGCTGCTGGCCTTCCTCTTTACCGTTTCAAGTAGATGTCCTGGATGGGTGGGAGCACTAGACCATCTTCACTATTCGCTGTCGGGCCTTGCACTCATGGATGGAGCAATTCCTGTATCAGGCTGTGATGCAACCGGTCAGGATGCTCTCGATGGTGCAGCAGTAGTATTTGAAGAGGACCTGAGTGGCATTGCGAATTGGTGTTGTGCAAAGCCACACAGTCGTGGGTGAACAGGGAGTACTGCAGAGGGCTGAGGACACACCCCTGGGGGGCCCCTGTGTTAAGAGTCAGTGTGGAGGAGGGGTTGTTGCCAATCCTCACAGCCTGTGGTCTGCCCGTTGGGAAGTCCAGCATCCAGTTGCAGAGAGTGGTGTCCAGACCCAGAGCTCTGAGCTTGGTGTCAAGCTTGGAAGAAAGAATAGGTGTTGAACAGCATCTTCACATGGGCGTTCCTGTTCCAATGTGTTACGGCCGCGTGAATATCAATGGAAATTGCATCTTCTGTGGATCTGCTGGAGTGGTAGGCAAATTGGAGTGGGTCCAGTGTGCTGGCCTTGATGTGGGCCATGACCAGCCTCTCAAAGCACTTGAGCACTTCATTTGAACACGTCATCTCTTTTTTCTTGGGCAATGGGACGTATGGTAGTCTCCTTGAAGCAGGTGGGGACTACAGCCTGGGACAGAGACATGTTGAAGATGTCAGAAAAGACACCCGCCAGCTGGTCAGTACATACTCTGAGGATGCGGCCAGGGATGCCATCTGGGCCAGAGTATTCACTCTTTTGAAAGTTTTCCTCACATCAGCCTCGGAGAGAGAAAGCACCTGGTTCTCCGGAGCAGCTAGACTCTTCCAGGATGGATCGGTATTGTCTGCTTTGAAGCGAGCATAGAATGTGTTAAGCTCAACTGGGATGGAGGCTTCGGTGGGCACCACACAGCTGGATTTGCCTTTGTAGTCCGTGATAGTCTAGTCCTTGACACCTGCTTGACGATTCTGAGTTGTCGAACATCAATTACATTTTGTATTGTCTATTTTCTCCCCTAATGGATTTGCGGAGCTCATACCTTCTTGCCTTGTATGTGTCGCAAGCCACCGAGTCATCTGGGTTTGTTCTGCTAACATTGAATGCTGCAGTACGGGCACTCAGCATGGTACGGATATCTCCATTCATCCAGGGTTTTGGTTTGGGTATTTCAGGATTGTTATTGTGGGTACAACATCATCAACACATCAACACAATGAAGCCTGTGACTGACGTTGTATATTTGTCAATGTCAATGGATGAGTCCTGAGTGGATGTATCTTTGAACATATTCCAATCAGTATTCTCAAAACAGTCCTGCAACATTGAATCTGCCTCCTCTGTCCAGCGCCTCACTATTCTCTGTATTGGTGTCTCCGTCTTGATTTGCTGCTTGGTAGTCAAGGAGTAGGAACAGAGAGACGTGATCTGATTGGCCGAAGTGGGGAAGGGGGATGGCTTTATAAGCATCACAGATGTTTTTATATACATCCCAGCTAACAATTTTGTAATGTTACCCGTAATGTTCCCCTAATGTTTGAGTGTCCAATTTTCCGTTGGTTAAGGGAACATTTAATTTGTGTTAGCAGAAACCTTCTGAGAACCTTTTTACCAAGTTTTGGTGGTGAAGATAGGAGAACATTCACTTAATGTCAAACAGAACTGATCAAAAACGTGGTTACAGAATATTTAACATTAATGTTTTAGATGTGTTCTATGGGATGTTGCAAGAACATTCATGTCCAGTTTTCTGAGGGTTAGTAGAATTTTCCATCAATGTCCCACAAAACATACTCAGACCATGGTTGCCATGTAAGGGATAATCAACAAGGGCAATACCTTCCACGGAGTTGCATTATTTTCCAGAGAACACATAGAGCCCCGAGTTGATTATCCATTTTATACCATGGCTATAATTGAACACATTTGCCATGAGAAATGTGTTCATTTGCTGATAGAAATGGGTTCAACATTCACTGAGGTAGCAAGCAAGTTTACCAGATAGCTACAGTTGTTGCTTGAAAACCAAACAAACAGACCTGCTAGTTCAGTTAACCAAACAATCAATCCTAGCTTGCTATTATGAAAATCCAATTCAACAATACCGATATTGTTTTCAATTAAACTTTTTCTTTCAAATGCAGCTCAAATATAGAACATGTAAGAATGTCATATTGCCATTGAATTCTACCGTGCAAATATACAATGGTCCTCCATTGGGTGGAGGACCATCCTTTTTTTTAATATATATTATTTATTTATTTTTTACCCCTTTTTCTGCCCAATTTCGTGGTATCCAATTGTTGTAGTAGCTACTATCTTGTCTCATCGCTACAACTCCCATACGGGCTCGGGAGAGACGAAGGTTGAAAGTCATGCATCCTCCGATACACAACCCAACCAGCCGTACTGCTTCTTAACACAGCGCACATCCAACCCGGAAGCCAGCCGCACCAATGTGTCGGAGGCTACACCATGCACCTGGCAACCTTGGCTAGCGCGCACTGCGCCTGGCCCGCCACAGGAGTCGCTGGTGCGCGATAAAAGAAGGACATCCCTACCGACCAAGCCCTCCTACAGCACCCTTAACCACTGCGCTACCCGGGAGGCCGGAGGACCATCCTTGATACACACAGGACACTGTTGAGCGTGAAAAACCCAGCAGCGTTGCAGTTCTTCCCACAAACTGGTGTGCCTGGCACCCTGTTCAAAGTCTATTAAAATATTTTGTCTTGCCAATTCACTCTCTGAATGGTACACATAAACAGCTGAGATTTACTTAAAAGTGCATTCACCCTTTTCCTTCCGCATATTAAGTTCTTTCTGATCTACATAAGTGCCTAGGGTTTAGGGTTTCTTCTGGATATTCCCTAGAGATGTCCCTTATTGGGACAGTGGCTAGGGTGTTCATCATTGGTGCTGGTGGGTTTGAGACCTGCTAAGCGAGTCACCCTACTCACACATCCTTAGCCATATATGGTAATGTAATTATTTGGCAACAGTTACAGTTTCAGCATCAGAAACTCCAGGTCGGGTGAACAGGAGCTCGAGATGTTTTCAATTTCGGTACACCATGAATTGTTGATGAGGAAACATAACTCTCCCCCTACTCTTATTAGAAGCCGCCGTTCGATCCATATGGAAAATGGCAATGATTTTTTTAAACGTTTTATTATTATTAAAGATTTTTATTATCAAGTATGTCGCCCATTAGCCACTACTGATTACTATATTCATATGAATCAGAAGATATAAATAAAAATAAAATGTTCTTTAAAAATTGGACTAATTAAATTGGTCGATAGAATTAGATTTGAATACCATTGTAACTCCATGATATTTCCTTAATGTGGGTACATTGTTTAGCATGTTCATCATGTTGACAGTCGTGTCCAACTGTGCGTTTATGACGATGAGTGACCCTCCGGCATGGAGTAAAACTGTTGAGTAAGTTTCAAACCTACATAGGAGATTGTTAATGCTTTGTGAAAACTATAACATTATTGAGAGTGATTTTGACCACTACAAAGTTTCACCTAAAGCTATTTTATACAGCTTCTCTCTCTCCTCCTCTTTTTGTATTGCAGATATGTTTTCACTGGTATCTATACCTTTGAGGCAACAATTAAAGTGTTGTCCAGTGGCTTCTGTGTTGGAGATTTCACATACTTTCGAGATCCATGGAACTGGCTGGATTTCATTTTGATCAGCATGACGTGAGTATTGGGAGAGTGATTGCTGTTAGTTGTCAGCCCAGTAACATTAGACACAGGGACAGGTATTAGAATGTGTGTGTATTCGTGTGTTTCTTTGTGTGTCTGTGTGCATGAGTGAAGAAGTAAGGTCAAAGGTTAGGAAGGTCAAAGGACATCTCCAATGGCTTAATGAGTTTGACCCTGGCCATGTCTGCTCCTTACTTCTCCTTCCCCCAGGCCCCAGCACCCCATGTACTCTCGCTCTAAACCCTCTGTCTACTACATCAAATACGATGATTACTTCCTCATCCATGTCCATGACCTGGTCAAATCCACCTAGAATACAACTTTACCCGGTGAAAACCACCTAGAAAGAACTTGTCCCCTCTTCCTCACACCTGTACACTCACCTTAGGTCGAGTTCTATTTCAAATCAGTCAATTCAGGAAATGAGTTGAAATTCAGTATTCACCAATGTCAAAATATTGGGAAAGGTTTAATTAATTAATGGAATGTCAATCCATTTCCTGAATTGATTGTATTGAAATGGAACTCTCTGCAACCATGACACTTCCCTGTCATTATTGTGGGCATGTTCCCTGCCCAGTGTCTCGTCCAATGTCAGAAGTTTACTAAAAGTGTGAACTCTGTGACTCAGATTGACTAGTCTTTAGTAAACATAGCAAAGCTTGCATGTATTTCCTTTTCTTTTAAGCAGCTTTGTTTTATTTTGTTTGGCTAAGGAGTACTAATTGTAAATTGCTCTGGGTAGAAGCATCTGCTAAATTACTAAAATATGAAATATATCTCTCCATCCCTCTCTCTCACTCTTTCTCTCTCCATAATGCCCTTCTACACTACCTGCCTTGTTTTATCATGGAGCCTCAGAATGAAAATATTTGTCCACTTGCAAAGGAAGGTCACACACCACACTCCGGGTCTATTTCTACGTGTTTACCTCCTTCCCCGTCTTTCTTTGTCCCAGTACCAAGTGACTAAAGGTCTGTGGTGCTCCAAATTGCTGCACTATGATTTTTGAGGGGCAGACACAGTACTGTATATGAGGGGCAGATACTGTACTGTATATGGCCTTGGAGCCCCGATGAAAAGTAACACCTTAAAGCTCATCCGGCTAGTTTCAGTCATGTACGGCAGGTAGCCTAGCGGTTAGAGTGTTGGGCCAGTAACCGAAAGGCTTCTGGATCCAATCCCCATGCTGAAAAGGTACAAATCAGTTGTTCTGCCCCTAAACAAGGCAGTTAACCCACTGTTCCTGGTAGGCTGTTGATATAAGTGGGTTAAGGATCCTACTATCAAAATATGAAACCGATTCTTTCTGTGGAACCTAATGTGATCTAGTTTCTTTCAAATGTATTTTTGTAAGTGTCATCCTTCTTCAAACATTGAAACTTTTGCGTGTGTGTCACATCCACATCATGAAGTATGCCACTTCATAACTAAATCTCCATATATGGTGTCTTACTGGTCCAGTCACACTCCTGCCCTCTGCAGTCGGTTTACAAATAACACTGCCATTTGGCTCTCGAAGTCGATAGTTGCCCTGAGCTAAATATATCCTCCGCGAAACCATATATTTTACCATAGCAACCCTCTGATCCTCCATGTTAGAATAACAACTGAGCCAATGGTATTGAATTAAGTGTAGATTAAAAGTCCATGAAACGGAACAGATTTTTGTTCAACTGACGCATCAACTGTCAACTCCTCTATTCTAATGTGTGGTTCTGTTGTTGTGTTTTGTGCTCGGCAGGTACCTCACAGAGTTTGTTGACCTGGGCAACGTGTCTGTCTTCAGGATGTTCCGTGTACTCCGAGCCCTTAAAATAATCACTGTAATTCCCGGTACGTGTCACATAAGAAGGTCCAAATCCCACTGGGGTGTGTTTGTTTACTGCATCACCTGCTTTTGAACACCTGCTTTGGGTCCTGTGTAGCTCAGATGGTAAGTGTGCAGTGCAAGCAACCCTAGGGTTGTTTTAGTTTGTATTACAGCTCTACTGTAAGTCACCTTGGATAAAGGCATCTGGTAAATGGCATCTGTTATTATATTATAAGCACAATGCCCTGCAATGTACACAATAAAAAAAGGGTTGTTAATTACAACATACAGAGAACAAGGATATCAAGCACATCAAATATTCTCAACATTGTATTATTCATTCTTCAATAAATAGTTTTACATGTCACATATTATTTTAATGTTTATTTTAATTTATTTTAAAGGTCTGAAAACCATTGTGGGCACTCTGATCATGTCAGTGAAGAAGCTGGCTGATGTGATGATCTTAACAGTGTTCTGCCTGGCTGTGTTCGCTATGATCGGCCTGCAAATGTTCATGGGAACCCTGAAGCAGAAGTGTGTTCACTGGCCCTCTGGTGAATGGCATTTCAACTCCACCTACATGGGCAACATCGCTATGGCTAATGGTTTTAATGACGTTATGGACTACAATGACACAAACACCGGACACAGCACATGGGACTTCAAGGCATACATCAACGATAAAGGTATTGACAGGCTTTTGATGGCACATTGACTTGTGGAAGGGGAGGTGATAGTGGCCTAATGAACTATTATATTATATTAATTGGGAATTTATCATGGCACTTACAGTATGATAGTTTTAAATAAGTATATACATTTCTATGAGAAGTATACACATTTGAATAAGACATTTTATAAATGCATGCTTCAGTAAAGCTATTGGCTATAATGACACATAAGGTAGCAACAGCAAGTGGGACTTCAATGCATACATCAATGATTAAGGTACTGACAGGCTTTTGATGGGTCATTGATTCAGGGAATTGATAATGACTTACTGAACCAATTTCTTATGGCTTGGGGGCAGTATTTCAACATCTGGATGAGAAGCGTGCCCAAAGTAAACGGCCTGTTACTCAGGCCCAGAAGCTAGGATATGTAAATAATTGGTAGATTGGGATAGAAAACTATCTAAAGTTTCCAAAACTGTTAAAATAATGTCTGTGAGTATAACAGAACTGATATGGCAGGCTAAAAAACTGAGGAAAATCCATCCAGGAAGTGGGATTTTTTTGATGTGGGTGGTTTTCAATTGAATACCTATAGAGTATCTAATGGGTTAGGACACAGATTGCAGTTCCTATGGCTTCCACTAGATGTCAACAGTCTTTAGACATTGTTTCAGGCTTGTTTTCTGAAAAATGAAGAAGAATGAGACCTTTCTCTCAGTGGACTGTAGAATCATGCAGTGCTGGTTTGTGCACGTGACCGAGTGCGCGCCCTTCGTTGTTTTTCCTTTCTATTGAATACGCTATTGTCCAGTTTAAATATTATTGATTACTTAGACAATTGACAACCTGAGGATTAATTATAAACATCGTTTGACATGTTTTGACGAACTTTACCGGTACTAGTAGGATGTATTCGTCTGCATGTTTTGACCGCCTTTGAGCCAGTGGATTACTGAACAAAACACGGCAACAAAACTGAGTTTTTGGGATATAAAGAGGGACTTTATTGAACAAAACAAACATGTAAGTGATTAATTTTATCGCTATTTCTGACTTTTGTGACTCCTTGACCTGGTTGGAAAATGTTTGTATGTTTTTGTAAGCATGTCCTCAGATAATCACATGGTATGCTTTCGCCGTAAAGCCTTTTGGAAATCTGACAAAGCGTCTGGATTAACAAGAAATTAATCTTTAAGCCGATGTATAACACTTGTATTTTTATGAATGTTTATTATGACTATTTCTGTATTTTGAATTTGGCGCTCTGCATTTTCACCGGATGTTGTCGAGGTGGGTCGCTAGCAGAACGCCTACGCCAGAAAGGTTACATTTATTAATTGGGATTTTCTCACAGTACTATATGATATTACTGTATATAATAACTATATAAATATGTAAAAAACATACATTTATATAAGTACAGTGCATTCGGAAAGTATTCAGACCCCTTGACTTTTTCTACATTTTGTTACCTTACAGCCTTACTCTAAAATGTATTAAATAAATACAAATTCCTCAGAAATCAACACACAATACCCCATAATGTAGTAACTGGCTGCAGGGAAGTCAGGCGCAGGAGAACAGAATTGAGTAGCAAACGGAGCCCTTTAATATGGTGAACAAACACACAGCACTAAGAAAGGTAAACAAATACGGGTTGACATAACCAGGCGCAAACCAGTCTGAACTGCACATACACGTAACAACAAACAATTCCACACACAGACATGGGGGGAACAGAATGTAATATACATGCAGTCTGATGAGGGAATGTGAACCAGGTGTGCGGAAAAACAAGACAAAACAAATGGAAAATGAAAGGTGGAGCGGCGATGGCTAGAAGACCGGTGACGTCGACCACCGAACACCGCCCGAATAAAAGAGAGGGATCGACCTCGGTGGGAGTCGTGACACATAATGACAAAGCGAAAACAGGTTTCTTGACATTTTTTGGAAAAAACAGAAATACCTTATTTACATAAGTATTCAGACCCTTTGCTATGAGACTTGAAATTGAGTTCAGGTGTATCCTGTTTCCATTGATCATCCTTGAGATGTTTTTACAACTTGATTGGAGTCCACCTGTGGTAAATTCAATTGATTGAACGTGATTTGGAAAGGCACTCATCTGTCTATGTAAGGTTCCACAATTGACAGTGCATGTCAGAGCAAAAACCAAGCCATGAGGTCGAAGGAGTTGTCCTTAGATTTCCAAGACAGGATTGTATCAAAGCACAGATCTGGGGAAGTGTACCAACACATTTCTGCAGCATTGAAGGTCCCCAAGAACAGTGGCCTTCCTCATTCTTAAATGGAAGAAGTTTAGAATCACCAAGACTCTTCCTAGAGCTGGCCGCCTGGCCAAACTGAGCAATCAGGGGAGAAGGGCCCTGGTCAGGGAGGTGATCAAGAATTTGATGATCACACACACAGAGCTCCAGAGTTCCACTGTGGAGATGGGATAACCTTCAAGAGAAGCAAAACCATCTCTGCAGCACTCCACCAATCAGGCTATTATGGTAGAGTGGCCAGATAGAAACCACTCCTCAGTAGAAGGCACATGACAGCCCGCTTGAAGTTTGCCAAAGGGCACCTAAAGACTCTCAGACCATGAGAAACAAGATTTTCTGGTCTGATGAAACCAAGATTAAACTCTTTGGCCTGAATGCCAAGCGTCACACCTGGCACCGTCCCTACGATGAAGCATGGTGGTGGCAGCATTATGTTGTGGGGGTGTTTATCAGCGGTAGGCACTGGAAGACTAGTCAGGATTGAGGCAAAGATGAACGGAGCAAAGTACGGAGAGATCCTTGATGAAAACCTACTCCAGAGCACTCAGAACCCCAGACTGTGGCGAAGGTTCACCTTCCAACAGGACAATGACCCTAAGCACACAGCTAAGCAATGCAGGAGTGGGTTTGGGACAAGTCTCTGAATGTCCTTGAGTGGCCCAGCCATCAAGAAAAATAGATGTGTAGCTCCCCATCCAACCTGACAGAGCTTGAGAGGATCTTTCTTTTTTAATTGTATTTATTTATTTAATCTTTATTTAACAAGGCAAGCCAGTTTAAGAACAAATTCTTATTTACAATGACGGCCAAACCCGGACGATGCAGGGCCATTTGTGCGCCGCCCTATGGGACTCCCAATCACTGCCGGATGTGATGCAGATCTGTAGAGAAGAATGGGAGAAACTCCCAAAATACAGGTGTACCAAGCTTGTAGCGTCATACCCAAGTAGACTCAAGGTTGTAATTGCTGCTAAAGGGGTTTCAATAAAGTCAAGTGTCTGAATTCTTATGTAAATGTCATATTTATGTTTACATTTTTTTATAAATGAGCACAAAAAAAATCTAAAAACCTGTTTTGCTTTGTCATTATGGGGTAGTGTGTGTAGATTGATGAGGGAAAAACACTATTCAATGCATTTTAGAATAAGGCTGTAAAGTAATAAAATGTGGAAAAAGTGAAAGAGGATGAATATTTTCGAATGCACTGTATATCAACTTGATGCACTCTCTAATGGAGGTCCCTTCTCTGTTTTCTTCCAGCAAACCATTACTTCCTTCCTGGAATGTTAGACCCTCTTCTTTGTGGAAACGCTTCTGATACTGGGTAGGTTTTTTGGGATATCAGAGTTGAGCATATGGGTAGCTTTATAATCTTACCTTTTCTCTATTGATAATGCAATACATGGTGCAAAGAATTTCAACATAGTTCAAATTCAACATGTCTTTGAATGCTGAAGACCATATGTCCTATTACATTTGTTGTGCCTATTCATTGGCATTTTGACAGAATATGTCCTGAAGGATACACGTGTATGAAGGCCGGAGGGAATCCCAACTATGGATACACAAGCTACGACAATTTTGGATGGGCCTACCTTGCCCTAATTCAGCTCATGACACAGGACTTCTGGGAAAATCTACTCCAGCTGGTGCGTATACATCATGTGCTCCGATGACTATGACATAGAGATTTAATAGCTCCTGATATTTCCTGAAATCTACGTCTGTAACATCAGCCGGTAGGCTAGATTTGAATTTGAGAGATTGCAATCTTATATGTCATCAGGGATATTGATACAGAAAGAGTACTCACTCGGTTTACTGGTGAGTTAACTGGCCATTTTTCCCCTCTACCCATAGACTCTTCGCTCAGCAGGGAAAACCTACATAATTTTCTTTGTGGTGGTGATCTTCCTGTGCTCGTTCTACCTGATCAACCTGATCCTAGCTGTGGTGGCCAGAGCGCATGCTGAGCAGAACGAGGCCACCAGGGCCGAGGCCAAGGGGAAGGAGGAGGAGTATGCCATGATCATGGTGCAGCTGAAGGAAAGGAGAGAAGCGGAGGTCAAAGAGGTGTGATCAACTTACTATGTATGTGAAGCGCTTTGAAACAATTAATTGCTCTCTTTGATCAGATGATGGTTGAAAGAGTAAGATTTAGATAGTCGATTCAACTCTAGATTAAAATGTCTGACGAACTGGATAAATACAAAAAGGTCCTAGTAATCATTTCTGTGTTCATTTGCAGATTACTTCTCATGTTGGTCGTTCTCGTCCTTAGTTTGCTTGATTCTGGTCAGTGATTGACTGATTATTTGACTGACAGGCATCATGAACACCATGAACACACTGAAATTGTTGGCAGTCAGACGTCACCGTCCAGTAGAACATCTAAGACAGCTGTGCTCTTGATGTTATGGCCTTTTTCACACTAATGTGCCGACCTGAAACAAACTGTGCTGGCTCGGATATTGTTTATTCATATTGTTTATTCCTTTTCAGGATAGTTTCAGCAACTATGATGAATGCATAACCAATGCATGAATGCATAACCTACTCAGTACAGCTTGGATTGGTTAGGCTCGGTTTGTCTCTGAAAAAGTGGGCTGCTAGCCTCCTGAGAGGCATCACTACAGACCCGGGTTTGATACCGGGCTGTATCACAACTGGCCGTGTCCCATAGGGCGGCCCAGTTCCATCTGGGTTAGGGGAGGGTTTGGCCAGGGGGCTTTATTTGGCTCATTGCGCTCTAGTGACTCCTTGTGGCAGGCTGGGCGACTGCAGGCTGATCTCAGTCATCGGGTAAACAGTCTTTCCTCCGACATATTGGTGTGGCTGGCTGGCTTCCAGGTTAAGCGGTCGAGTGTTAAGAAGCGCGGTTTGGCGGGTCATGTTTCAGAGGACGCATGACTTGATCTTTGCCTCCCGAGCCCGTTAGGGAGTTGCAGCGATGAGACAAGATTGAAATTGTGGAGAAAATAAGGGGGTTATCTTCTCTAGGGTAGGGGGCAGCATTTGGAATTTTGGATGAAAAGCATGCCCAAATTAAACTGCCTTCTACTCAGGCCCAGAAGATAGGATATGCATATAATTGGTAGATTTAGATAGAAAACACTGTAAAGTTTCCAACACTGTTAACTTCTTGAAACTCCCCATCCCGGATCCGGGATCGTGACTAAAGCCTCAGGCTCATTAGCATAACGCAACGTTAACGATTTCTGAAAATCGCAAATAAAATGAAAATAATGCGCCTACTCTGCTCAAAGCTTAGCCTTTTCTTAACAACACTGTCATCTCAGATTTTCAAAATATGCTTTTGAACCATAGCAATTGACTAATTTGTGTAAGAGTATGCAAAGCTAGCTTAGCATTTTGAGTAGCATTTAGCACGCAACATTTTCACAAAAACCAGATAACCAAATAAATAAAATCATTTACCTTTGAAGAGCTTCTGATGTTTTCAATGAGGAGACTCTCAGTTACATACCAAATGTGCAGTTTTTCCTGAAAGCGTCTTTGTGTAGGAGAAATCGCTCCGTTTTGTACATCACATTTGGCTACCGAAACGAACCGAAAATTCAGTCACCTACAACGTAAAACTTTTTCCGGATTAACTCCATAATATCGACCGAAACATGGCAAACGTTGTTTGGAATCAATCCTCAAGGTGTTTTTTCACATATCTCTTCATTGATATGCAGTTCGTGGAAGCCTGCATTCTTCTCTGAATTCTGTGGAAAAATACTTGCAGCTGACTTTTGCGCACCAATTTCGGCGCAGGACACCGGGCGGACACCTGGTAAATGTGGTCTCTTATGGTCAATCTTCCAATGATATGCCTACAAATACGTCACAATGCTGCAGACACCTTGGGGAAATGACAGAAAGGGCTGACTCACTCCTCTCGCATTCACAGCCATATAAGAGACAATGGAAAACTGAGCCTCAAAAATCCTGCTCATTTCCTGGATGCCGTTTCATCTTGGTTTTGCCTGTAGCTCACGTTCTAGGGCACGCACAGAAAATATCTTTGCAGTTCTGGAAACGTCAGTGTTTTCTTTCCAAAGCTACCAATTATATGCATAGTCGAGCATCTTTTTGTGACAAAATATTGCGCTTAAAACGGGCACGTCTTTTTATCCAAAAATGATATAGCGCCCCCAGAGTTTCAACAGGTTAAAATAGTGTCAGTGGGTATAACAGAACTGATTTGGCAGGTGAAAACCTGAGAAAAATCCATTCAGGAAGTAGGATTTTTTTGTTTTGTTGTAGTTTTCTATTCAATGCCATTACAGTGTCCATTGACTTAGGACTCAAATTGCAGTTCCAATGCCTTCCACTAGATGTCAACAGTCTTTAGAAATTGTTTCAGAAAATGAGGGAGTAAGAGCAGTCTGAATGAGTGGACCCTGCCGTGTCACAGAGCTTTTTCATGTGCGCGACCGAGAGAGTTCCTTTCTTGTTTACCTTTTATATTGACGACGTTATTGTCCGGTTGAAATATTATTGATTATTTAGGCTAAAAACAACCTGAGTATTGATTGTGAACATTGTTTGAAATGTTTCTATGAACTTTACGGATACTATTTGGATTTTTTGTCTGCCTGTTGTGACTGCGTTTGAGCCTGTGGATTACTGAAGAAAACACGGAAACAAAACTGAGGTTTTTGGATATAAAGAGACTTTATCGAACAAAAGGAACAGTTATTGAATAAATGAATGTCTTCTGAGTGCAACCATATGAAGATCATCAAAGGTAAGTGATTAATTTTATCTCTATTTCTGACTTGTGTAACTCTTCTACTTGGCTGGTTACTGTTTGTAATGATTTGTCTGGTGGGCTATGTTCTCAAATAATCGTAAGTTATGCTTTCGCCATAAAGCATTTTTGAAATCTGACACCGTGGTTGGATTCACAAGAAATGTATCTTTAAACATATGTAAAATAGTTGTATCTTTTCTGAATTATTATAATGAGAATTTCTGTATTTGAATTTGGGGCTCTGCAATCTCACTGGATGTTGGCCAGGTGGGACGCCACATACCCTAGAGAGGTAAACAAAACATTTTTTTTAAGTGTGTTGCTATGCGCCTGGTGATGTTTGTCTTGTTTCTCTTTCTTCTACTGTCTGCTGTTGTGTTGAAGAGGGCCAGTAGACCCAAGGGGAGTAAGGACCAGCTGGAAGTAGCAGGCCTTCAGAAGAAGACACCCAGTTCACCCAGTGTCTACAGCCAAGATGCCATGGACGGTAACTGTCACAAATTGCAATGGATCTGTATACGAGAAATGAAATGTCCTAAGGAATCTTTGTGTGGGACTGGAATGTGATGTATAGGACTGTTATTGCGATATCCACCCATACCTGTGTTCTAATTGGCTCCTGTGTTAGAGCAAGGGCTTCTTTTATATCCTTTTATGAGTTATGCAGTTTCATCATCAAAGTTTCCCATCTAATGCACTGATGAGTTATTGTTTCAGCTGCTTCAGCAATAAGACCTACAACCCACAGTCTTACACGTTTGAACTTTAGGTGATCAAGACAAGTAATACTTTTCAGGACCTACATAGACTTTAATAATACTTTTGAACTTTAGGTGCTGCAAACAATGAATAAAGGTTGAATGAAAACAAATCATGAACCCATAAAAAATCCTTATCATGCAGGGTAATGTACAAAATAACAAAAACTCACAAAATGTACTCTGATGTTAACACCCTCCTCCTTTACCCTCATTTCAACAGATTTGGAGGAGGAACTGAGGCCTTGTCCACCTTGCTGGTACAAGTGTTCAGACGTCTTCCTGAAATGGAACTGCTGTGTGCCCTGGGTGACTTTCAAGAAGTGGATGTACTTCATAGTGATGGACCCATTCATGGACTTGGTCATCACCATCTGCATTGTACTCAACATCATGTTCTTGGCCATGGAGCACTACCCCATGACAGTAGAGTTTGAAGAAATGCTGAGTGTGGGGAACTTGGTGAGTTAACTTCCTTAATGATGCTCTTCCACTTTACCCCTTCTCTTGCCATGATAGGGGTACCTTAGCTTTTTATGGCTGCAGGGGCAGTATTGAGTAGCTTGGATGAAAAGGTGCCCATATCAAACGGCCTGCTCCTCAGTCATAGTTGCTAATATTTGCAAATTATTATTGGTACTGGATAGAAAACACTCTGAAGTTTCTAAAACTGTTTGAATGATGTATGTGAGTATAACAGAACTCATATTGGCAGGCAAAATCCTGAGTTGAAATCATATTGAATGTCATATCGATCCCGGTATCGGGATTGCAGGCATAACAGCTTAAAAAATCTCTCTCTCAAAATGATCATGTTAAAAACGCTGGTTTACAGTGCAAGCAGAAACCATGAGAATCTACATATCTACACACGGCACAGTTTTCAATAGAATTCACTAGGCCCCGCCTCTCTCATCTCTTGTACAGGTCTTCATAGGAATCTTCACAGCAGAGATGGTGCTGAAGCTTATCGCCATGGATCCGTACTACTACTTCCAGGTCGGGGGGAACATCTTCGACAGCATCATTGTGGCAATCAGCCTGATGGAGCTGTGGCTGGCCGACATCGAGGGTCTTGCCGTGCTTCGCTCCTTCCGTCTGGTGAGGGTCCCTCCACCCACAATTTAGATCATACTCTCTGTGTAACTGTGCAGTGAGAATCAATCACGATCGATCAATACATGTTCATAAACTAGTTACAAGAGTAGGGTTGAAAACTACTGGGTAATTTACCAAAGTTACCGGAATCTTCTGTAATTTGGGTAATTAGCAGGTCATCTATGGCAATCTGTGGTAACTTCAGTCATTTATACTTGAAGAACTTGTATATTATGTATTGATATTATTCATTTTGTATATCTGTGTCCATATTGTCCTTGAGTTTCTAGTGGATAGACTATATGGTTTAATAGAAAATAGCCTAATGAAAGAAGCATCTAATCAACAATGGCATTCTTTTTTTATCAACTCTTCCAACTATTGACAATTTTTCACATCTGCCATCAGTTTGACTCTACAACATTTATGATAAAGACATTGTAAAACACTATGTATTGACATGGTCAAATAAATAGGTGTGAAAATATTTTTTAAACATACATTTGAAGTCGGAAGTTTACATACACTTAAGTTGTTTTTCAACCACTCCACACATTTCTTGTTAGCAAACTATAGTTTTGGCAAGTCAATTAGGTCATCTACTTTGTGCATGACACAAGTAATTTTTCCAACAATTGTTTACAGATTATTTAACTTATAATTCACTGTATCACAATTCCAGTGGGTCAGAAGTTTACATACACTATGTTGACTGTGCCTTTAACCCGCTTGAAAAATTCCAGAAAATTATGTCATAGCTTTAGAAGCTTCGGACAGGCTAATTGACATAATTTGAGTCAATTGGAGGTGTACCTGTGGATGTTTTTCAAGGCCTACCTTCAAACTCAGTGCCTCTTTGCTTGACATCATGGAAAAATCAAAAGAAACCAGCCAAGACCTCCAAATGCCTGAAGGTATCACGTTCATCTGTACAAACAATAGTACGCAAGTATAAACACCATGGGACCACACAGCCATCATACCTCTCAGGAAGGAGGCGCGTTCATGCTCCTAGAGATGACTTTGGATGTACTATGGTGCGAAAAGTGCAAATCAATCCCAGAAGAACAGCAAAGGACCTTGTGAAGATGCTGGAGGAAACAGGTACAAAAGTATTTATATCCACAGTAAAACGAGTCCTATAATCGACATAACCTGAAAGGCCGCTCAGCAGGGAAGAAGTCATAATGACCATCGTTATGTTTGGAGGAAAAAGGGGGAGGCTTGCTAGCCGAAGAACACCATCCCAACTGTGAAGCACGGGGGTGGCAGCATCATGTGGATATATTGAAACAATCAAGACATCAGTCAGGAAGTTAAAGCTTGGTTGCAAATGGGTCTTCCAAATGGACAATGACCCCAAGCATACTTCCAAAGTTGTGGCAAAATGGCTTAAGGACAACAAAATCAAAGTGTTGGAGTGGCTATATCCTATAGAAAATTTGTGGTCAGAACTGAAAAAGTGTGTGCGAGCAAGGAGGCCTACAAACCTGACTCAGTTTCACCAGCTCTGTCAGGAGCAATGGGGCAAAATTCACCCAACTTATTGGGGGAAGCTTGTGGAAGGCTACTTGAAACGTTTGACCAAAGTTAAACAATTGAAAGGCAATGCTACCAAATACTAATTGAGTGTATGTAAACGTCTGACCCACTGGGAATGTAATGAAATAAATAGAAGCTGAAATAAGTAATTCTCTCTACTATTATTCTGACATTTCACATTCTTAAAATACAGGGATTTTTTATTCTGATTAAATGTCAGGAATTGTGAAAAACTGAGTTTAAATGTATTTGGCTAAGTGTATGTAAATTTCCAACTTCAACTATGTCATGCTGAAACCCTCATATTAAACATCACTAAGTTTTTAAAAAAAAATCACCTTATTAGACTATATTATAAATGCCAAAAAATATATAAGTGCAACATGTAACAATTTCAACGACTTTACTGAGGGACAGTTTATATAAGGAAATCAGTCAATTGAAATAAATAAATTAGGCCCAAAAGGGCTTTATTACAGACAGAAATTCCTCCTCAGTTTCATCAGCACTCCGGGTGGCCTCTGACCATCTCGCAGGCGAAGAAGCAGCATGTGGAGGTCCTGGGCTTGCGTGGTTACACATGGTCTGCGGTTGTGAGGCTGGTTGGACATACTGCCAAATTCTCTAAAACGACATCGGAAGTGGTTTATGGTAGAGAAATGAACATTAAATTCTCTGGCAACAGCTCTGGTGGACATTCCTGCAGTCAGCATGCCAATTGCATGCTCCTTGAAAACTTGAGACATCTGTGGCGTTGTGTGACAAAAGTCAGGGTCACCTGTGTAATTATCATGCTGTTGAATCAGCTTCTTGATATGCCACACCTGCCAGGTGAATGGATTATCTTGGCGAAGGAGTAATGCTTTCTAAAAGGAATGTAAAACAAGTCTGAGCATAAAATCTGAGCGAAATTAGCTTTTTGTACCTTATGGAATATTTCTGGGATCTTATTTAATCTCATGAAACATGGAACCAGCACTACATGTTGCGTTTATACTTTTGTTCAGTAAATACCCAAAAGATCATTAGATCTTAGATAAATTAGATATCATTCGAATTAAAAAGAAAAAACTAGAAAGTTTTAAAAAATATTGGTAGTTTACTGGTAAACTTTAAAAGATACCAGTAATATACCCTCCTTTTGCAGCCCAATGCAAGATAATATGAAGTAAAGTGATACTAACTCTGCAAACCTGTTTATTGGGCCAGTGTCCTGGATTACATTTTTTAAAGCAGTTTCTGGGAAATCAGCCCTATATAACCTTATAATGTATAATGTCTGATTGTTTTGGGGGTAGATGCGTGTTTTCAAGCTGACCAAATCCTGGCCCACACTCAACATGACAATCAAGATCATCAGTAATTCAGTGGGCACCCTGGTTAACGTCACTCTGGTTCTGGCCATCATCATCTTCATGTTTGCCGCGGGGGGCATGCAGCTCTTCGGCAAGAGCTACAAAGAGTGTGTCTGCAAGATCTCCTTGGACTGCGAGCTGCCCCGCTGGCACATGCATGACTTCTTTCACGCTTTTCTCATCATCTTCCGGGTGCTGTGCGGAGAGTGGATCGAGACCATGTGGGAATGCATGGAGGTGGCTGGACAGGGCAGTTGTCTCGTCTTCTTCATGATGGTCATGGTCATCGGTAAACTAGTGGTGAGTGATGGGCACTGGAGGGTGGGCATTGAACTATTTTGGTGTTTAGTTAGTTAATGGATTATTCAAAAGGTGTAATACACATAACATGAAAGATCAGGGAGCATGTTTGGTGGAGCACTCCATGCATACAGTGCACATACCACAGATGCAGCTCTTATGTTGCTGTTAGATAATGAGTAGATTATGCCAGCTTCACATTCTTTTGATGGATACCAGGCGGTCCTTCACCGTTAACAAAACTGGTTGTGTTTCCTCTTTAGTTATTCATAGGATGAAGAGAGGAAATAGCTATGCCAGTTTATCAAAAACCTGACAACAAACAATGTGCCAAAGACAAGCATGGCTTTCTGTCTGAACTCCCGGGAGAATCTCATTGACTAGTAGTGGCATTGAATAGGACACACACCATTCACTCAATGGAGAGGCTATTATTAGTTCCATGATATGTGCCAGCAGTTCTGACCTTGGGGTGTTTGGGGATCCACTGGGGCAGGTGGCATAGATAAAATAGCAGGGGGCTTACAGGACTCATGGAGGGGGTAGCCTTAAGTCTACTGATGATGTAGCAGGTGTTTGAGGTCATGCAAGTCCAATACCACTGTTAGATACTATTGAGAGTTAAAGTTACACGCTTACTGTCTGACTTTTAGAAAACTTTTGACAATATTAACCAGAATAAATTGACATAATAATTCCACTACCCTGGCTCAAGAACATCGGGGACAATAATAACAAATAAGATGTGCTAAAAAAATTCAGTTGTTCTAACTATCCACCCAGGTGTTGAACCTCTTCTTGACCTTTCTGCTGAGCTCATTCAGCCGTTACAACCTGGCGGCTCCAGAGGAGGACGGGGAGATGAACAACCTGCAGATCGCCACCAGCAGGATTACCAGGGGCATGGACTGGGCCAAGGCATACGTCATCAAGCAGTTCTGCATTATCATAGGCAACCAGCCTAAAGAGGATGGAGATGGGGCTGACGGTAATGGGGGTAGTAATGGGGCTTTGGACGGCCTCCCAAAGGACAGCTTGGCTTTGAAAAATATAAATTCCAGTGACAACCCAAAGGCTGATTTGGAGCTCAAAATGCTGGACGATGTTAACCCAAGTGGATTTCTTGCAAATGTGAATTTGACCCTGGATGTACCTATTGCCAAAATGGAGTCTGATGATGATGAGGATGACAGTTCTGAAGTGAAAGGAGAAGGCACAAATGAGGATGCTAAGGTAAGACCTTGGCATTATTGATGAGTAAAACTTGACACCGACATCTGTTCCCACTAGGCACACACTGGTTGAGTCGTCATTGTTTCCATGTCAATTCAATGAAATTACGGTGAACCAACGTGGAATAGATTCTGAATTGGCGTCCGTGCCCAGTGGGTTACATTTTGAGCATTCATTACAAACAATATAGAGTAATCAAGACTAAGGCTTCATACTGACAAGAGAAATAACCGATATACAAGCAGACACATGCACTTCATATATTGTTATCATTTGCAATATTATTGGTGCTAGTATTATTCTATTCAGTATCAGTGTTATTGCAATGCTGATAAGATAAATAACCTTTTCCTTTTGGTACATTTTATGGGATTTCTTATAGTCATGGCCAAATAACTTAAGCAAACTACAGTATTTTGACAATCAGTGACAATCAAAATAAATCTGTCTGCTGCTGACATGCAGGGTAGACTACCCACATAAAATATATAATACTACAGTACTTAGTATAGAATTCTGTAGTAATATGTATTATACTGTGGAATACTATACTACACACTGTAGTATCCCTTGATCATGTGTAGTACTTACTATATAATGGTTTAGCATACTGTAGAATACTATAGTAAATACTACAATATTATCCACTAAAAAGCACTATAGTAAATACTACAGTAATGTCCGCAAAAACACCACATTTTTTAAACTATTGTAAATACTACAGTATTTCATTTGTAATTACCCGGCCCATTCCCCTCCCCCATATCCCAATTTGTGCCAAGTGAGAAACCTACATGCCAAGTATAGATCATACATTGTGTTCCCTATAAGTTATAGAAAAGAGGAGTAGCTCTGAACTATCCGTTCAGACCCCAGTCCTACCGACCTACCTACATGTTATTGAAAATTTGCACTTTTAGTATTTCTCCAGTAGGTTTCCTCAAGGAGAAAGCCTTCAATTCTATGTCAAAGATAGTGCAACTAAAACACTACAGTAAATACTACAGTATAATACAATCTGCAAAAACACTACATTAATTACTATACACTACAGTTTTCTTTAACTATATTAATTATACTACAGATAACTACAGTAAATACTATAGTATTCAATGTATTGCTTTTGCAGACTTTAGTCGAGGCTCTTGAGTGGCACAGCAGTTTAAGGCACTGCATCTCAGGGCAAGTGGTGCCACAAGAGTCCCTGGTTCAAATCCAGGCTGTATCACATCTGGCTGTTATCGGGAGTCCCATAGGGCAGTGTACAATTGGCCCAGCGTCACCAGGCTTTAGTCAGTGTAGGTGTAACTGATGTGAAATGGCTAACTAGTTAGCAGGGTGCGCGCTAATAGCGTTTCAATCAGTGACATCACTCGCTCAGACCTTGAAGTAGTTGTCCTTGCTCAGACCTTGAAGTAGTTGTTCCTCTTGCTCTGCAACGGCTGCACAAACTCCTAAAGGAAACACTTCAGGCCACTCACAGTTAACATATAACATTATTGAATTACAATTTATATTTACGTTCTTCTGTGCAGGGGTTGAATAATATTTTGGAACTGACATGTTTACAAACTTTAAAGAGACTGTAGGGCAACAGTTGCTATGTCCTACTTCTTTCCCACAGTGTGTTTACTATTTAATATATTGTGACAAGCGGCACTGTATGTGAAAGAGATACCATATGAATATGTGACTGGGCAAAGAGTTATAGGCACATAGGTAACTTAAATCATTCATCCTCTTACTAACCTATATAATGTTGTGCTGTTTCCCATCTGCTCAAAACAGTGACTAAATAAAGGTCATAGTAAATTGATGATATGACATTTCATATCTCTCAAACCAACCTAGATTAAACTCTGAGTTCAAGATACAATTTAATTAAAGGGATAGTTCTCATTTTGTTTTTTGTGTGTTTTTTTACCTATAAAATTAGCTACAAATGGGATATCCCAGATGATCTAATACAGATGTCTCTGTCACTACAGCGAAGGAAACCTATTGCACAGGACAATGCCTCTTTGATCTGCAGGACAAGTGTGGAAGTGGAGAAAGAAGAGGCAAACCCCACCAGCCCTGAGAACTGCTGGACTGCAAGTAAGAGGATCTCCCTCTTACAGGCTTGATGCTGTAACTCCATGGGAGTCAATATACATGAAACAAAAATATAAATGCAACATGTAATGTGTTGGTCCCATGTTCCATGAGCTGAAATAAAAGATCCCACAAATATAACTCAGTAAAATCTTTGAAATTGTTGCATGTTGCATTTTTTTTTGGTTCAGAATACTGTAGTTAACCTACATCAACCTACAATGATTTATTTAGTTGTTCAGGGGGAGAGCGGGAGAGAGAGCAGGGCTCACTTACATAGTGTAGTTTTGATTGAGTCATGTTGCATTTCCCTGGCTGATAAGACAATGACTATACTGCCTATTTAAGTGGAGGTTCCCTGTATGGTTCAAATGGTAGAATACATTTTAAGTGAACATGAATTCATTAGCACCACTCTCATCTCCATAAATGAGCGTTATTTTTTCACCTGCATTGGTTCTGAAATGCCTGACTTGACAAATGTGGACCGTACTGGTAGATGGGGTGCGAGGGATGTTTTGCCTAATCTTACTCATATGTTCTCCTTCCTCAAATCTCTGGTAGCATGTATTGGACGATGCCCTTGCCTTGATTGTGACATCACCACAGGGAAAGGAAAAACTTGGTGGAACTTCAGGAAGACATGCTTCCTCATTGTGGAGCACAACTACTTTCAGTCCTTTATCATCTTCATGATCCTGATGAGTAGTGGAGCTTTGGTGAGATGCCTTCTTTCAGTGCAATGCGGATACCAACATATGGTGTTTTGAAACAGCTGTCCGTGATATTTTGCTCAATTCTTCACAGGCTTTTGAAGACATACACATTGAACAGCGCAGGACCATAAAAGTCATCCTGGAATATGCTGAT